>NC_135068.1:4558712-4861742 GCF_051401765.1 Calliopsis andreniformis | reverse complement strand
AATATCGGTTTTCGTAAGATTGTATTTGAAAGAAGGAGCATGTTGCGCGCCTGCGTACTTCAATTCCATCTTTAACACTATTTCAAATGTTGCGTTACAGAAATTTCCCGCGAAGTAATATGCTTGTGAAACAAATTTGAATATTCTGCCCATATCAAAAATATGTTCTGAATTTCATGAAAAAGGACTCGAGGATTATCGGAAAAATATCTATTTCTTTATTTTCGACTTTTTTATATTATCAAAGACAATAGAAATGTTTGTAATTCTAGTCTTAGAAAAGTCACACTGTATATGTATACGTATACATATACATATACATGCAATATGTATAGGAAATGCGTAAGAATGGTATGCGATTTATGAGAAACGACATATACATAAATAATATCCTATCACATGAAAAGAAAGACACGAAGCTATATGTAATAGCTATAATATTAATTCATGTGCAGTGTTAAGTCGTAATTCAACTATACGTATACTATTATGTCTGATGTGTGAACATTTTTGATGTCTCTGTAATCATATATTTGTACATAACAGGTTCATTTGTTGCGTCCATTATGTGGTTGGAGACTATTTTGTACATAATATAAATACACAATAAATGAATAAATATATGTACCAAACTTTAAGAACATCTGCATTTATAGTTTTTTTTTAATTATCGAATAACGATTATTTAATATGTCCTGAGTGTAAAAGTCGACTGTGGATTTTTGTGCAATTTTATATTTTTCATAACCATCAAGAAATGGAATCTACATAAGAATTTGATTCATCTTTCAAATACGATAATTTTCCCTCTTTTTTTTATGTTTTGATGGACAACAAATTTTTCTCGAGGTCCCTTTTTTGAAGATTTCTACATCGTCGATGTTTTTTAAATGTAACTACATTTTTTTTATGATAATATAAGACCTGAGGTCAAGAGCAGTCTAATTATCTTCATGTGACCTTAAGTACAAAAATTCGTAAAAATTGGGTACGTGCTGTAAATGTGAAATATCTATCCCAGATTGTATACGACGTCTTGAAGATGTCTATTTTATGTCCATTTTATGCCTCATATAATTTAGGTGTCTTGAAACATACGACAACGTACATCTTAAAGATTTTCGAAATTTAAAGGCTTATGGACGTCTATTTTTTGTTTGATCGTCTTATAGACGTTATTTGAACGTCTTAAAGATGTCTTATAAATGTCTTTTAAGACTTCCTAAGGATATACTAATTTGTAACTTAAAATGTTTCGAAGACGTCTTTTGGACATTTTTAGGACTTTACTGGATGTCTTTAAGACATTTTGAAGACTTCTATATGTTATATGGGACACTGCCATCCGAAATACCAATTTTAAAAAATTATAAAGTGTGGTGTATTGATTTTTATGAATTTTTTATATTTAAGATGAAGTAAAGGTCATTGCATTGTGGATAGTTAGATTCGTTTTGACCTCAACTATCATGTAATGAAAAAAATATGTAACCGCATTAAAAAAACATCGATGTTCTTGAAATTTCAGAAAAAATGACCTTACAATAAATTTTTTGCTTATCATAGGTACTTATCCCTTCAATCCAAACAATGTTTTTCTGTCATTTTTTCTATCATAAAAATTAGGAAAGATATTTAAAGGTCAGTTTGCAGCACCTCTCGCTTTTCAGATGAGACAAAATTTTTCATAAATATGCTGGTGTTGCTTTTAGTTTTAATTATAATGAATTACAATTTCTGTAATATAAAAAGATAATATTATAAATAAAATATTTACTTAACATGAGGATATTATTTCTTTCGAAAACTTAACGTGCTCCCACTTTTTGAGTGGGAAGTGTATATAACTTAATAATACGTATTTTATAATTAGCAATAATAAATAAATTAGATGTAGTTAGTAATAGTAATAAAAAGTAATAAATAAATTTAGAATCTTTAAAAGATTGTCTTCTCTATTAGCAGAGCGTGGTTTCGATCCACGGACCTCTGGGTTATGGGCCCAGCACGCTTCCACTGCGCCACTCTGCTTGTTGATTTCATGGCATTATAATATTTAATTCGACAGTAATATTTGGACATTAAACAATATTTGATCAAATAATAATGTCACAAAATGTCAGGACTATTTTTAAGCTTTATAGAAAATTGTATGCATCAAAAGTTGAATTATATTCAACATTACTTTCATAAATCAGGATTCAGAGAAAAATGCAAGAAAACAATGTTAAGTTCATGGAAGATAATTAAATTTGTTTAATATTATTTTTTGTAAAATTTTAGAAATTTTAAAATTTTGTGATGACAGTTGCTTGCGACACCCTGTATATGAGCCTTTCACAAGCCAAAGTGATTAATTCTACTTTCTGAATTTTTAAAAATTGTAGTGCCAAAGCACTTAGTTGACGTTTAATTTTTTATATTTTGAAAAAATACAAATATTCTGTCTGGTAGAGTTAATCGATTTAGCAAATGAATGGTTCATATTACAATATTCAGTTTTATTCATTTACTTTCCTACTTATAATTTAAATTCATGTATTTTTTTTCTTTCTAAAACATAATGCATATGATAACGAAAGATATAAATATTTAGTAGCCGCTAAATATCTGTACAGTGGTTGAAATTGAATCAGGTTGAGTAGCCAATAGCCATCACGATTTATGTCATCTCGATTTTGAAAGTTGAGATTGATATTTTGTGTGAACTGTTCTCATTATTATCTTTGTAAATGATTGTTCGTTACAATTAACTGAATTGTTGCTCGAAGATATCGAAGACGAATGTTCGTGGTGCAGTGATTGAAAAGTATGTAAACATAACCTATTGTAATAAATGATAAGCTGATTGACAGCATAAAAGATTGTGTATCATGATAAAATAAAGAATAAGTAAATGTACCGAATTATTGCAGTAAAGTTTCAACAAATAATTACTTGGTTTAAAAGATAAACTTGATTATCTTAAACTAAAATACGTAGAATAAATTTGTGCTTGTCATTGCAATTGTCTTCTTTCCTTTTGATAATGTTTAATTTTTGTAAAATATTGATTACTCTTTATTAAAATTACTTTTATTTAAATAGGTTTAAATATGAAGTACTCCACATCACCGCCAATAAGCAGATGTAATTCGCCTGGACCAAATGAGTTCGGTTCAAATTTGCCAATGCCAGTAACATACAGGTATAAAATTGTGTTTATTTATAATATTCATTAATTATTTGTTAATATTAACTATTTGTTTTAGACAAGATTGTATGGGTGCTGCAACAAAATGTTATAAATATTTAAGGAAACTATTAAAATTCGAGCAAATGGATTTTGAATTTGCCTTATGGCAGATGATTTTTTTATTTATATCGCCACAAAAAGTGTATAGAAATTTTCAAAGTAGAAAACGTATGTTATTTCATTTGCAATGAAATACTGGTGCAATACCATAATGTTCAATGTATAATGATTGGAATTTTGTTTAGATACAAAGTCACACTTTGCAAGAGATGATCCTGCAGTTTTGGTACTACTAATGTGTTGTCTGTGTATATCTTCTATTGGTTTTACTATAGTCTTGGGATTAGGATTTTTCCAATTTATAAAGCTACTATTTTATATGATATTTATTGACTACCTTGTAGTTGGTCTAATAGTAGCCACGATATTCTGGTAAAATTATACAGACATTTTTTTAATATGTTAACATTCATTTTTATTTATAGAGTTTGTGTACAACTGTTTCCTTGTTTGCAGGTTTATAACAAACCATTATTTAAGATTTGATCATACTCAAGATGTAGAATGGGGTTACGCATTTGATATTCATCTGAATGCATTCTTTCCACCTTTAGTTATTCTTCATATTGTACAACTTTTTTTGTATAATGGTAAGATCTTCCTATTTCTATTATATTACAAGCGAAAGAATCAGCATAATTACTAATTATTAGCCTGCAGATTTTTATACAGTTTCATATTTTCATAAACATAATTAAAGAAATTAGATCTACATCAAAATTTTGTTCATCTTTAAAGTACAATAATCTGCACTTTGCTTTTCATATTTTGTGTATTATTGAATATTCTATGCATTCTGTATCTTTCTACACATTTAAAATATCCATAAGTGCATACAAATCTGTAGTCTACTGATTATATTTCTATGATTGTTGTAATACTTTGATTTTAATAATAAAAACTATTACAGCATCATCATTATAGCACATCTCACTGTATTTAATTTATTCATAGAAAGATATTTATTGCTTTTTATTGAAAAATTGATTGAAAATTAATTCAGAATTATTTGTTGCTAGGTTTTATAAATTATGATACATTTTCATCGCGATTTGTTGGAAATACAATTTGGTTAGTAGCTGCTGTCTATTACATCTATATCACGTTCTTGGGTTACACAAGTGAGTAGAAAAATTATACAAATTCTACAAATAGGTGTTGATTAATCGTTTGGTGAAACTACAACTTTGTTTTAGGTATTGAAATACTTCACAAGACGCACATAATATTGTCAACATTACCAATAACATTTCTATTGTACATTATGACACTGTGTGCAGGTATCAATATTAGTCATTTAGTTATGGAATTCTATCACTATCGAGTTGTTTAAATAACATTTGATATTTTATAATAAAAATTTCTTTCAAACTATTGACATGCCTAATTCAAATGTTAAAATACATTTTTGTACACAAAAGTTTAGTAAACTTTAGTCAATTGTTAAAGAAATTCTGGAATGATTAGAAGCATTTATCTTATTAATTACAAAAAGGTATGTTCGTTTTTAAAAAGGTTTTATTTAAATAAATCATTATCGATTATAAATTGTTAATAACAAAGTTAGGACAGTAGAAATCTTATACCTACATATTATAACAATCAGTTAAATCTATCGATTTTTTAAACTTTTACGAAGTATTATACAAAGTTTCGATAGTCATATAAATATTGTACATACAATTTTTATATCGTCAAATGCTTACGAAAATACTCTGTTCCAGAAACTATCTATTCCTTATGTATATGTATATGTATATGTATATAATATAAATAACGTAAAAGTAAAATATGAAGTTAAATTATGAAATTATTAAAATTTGTATTAAATACACTGATATCAATTTTTATAAAAGCTTAGGTTGCTGTTTTAACGTCGATATGTCTAGAATTTTACTAGGACAAGTTGTCCTAGGTGTTTGACTAAAAGGGAAACGTTGCATTGCAGGACTACTTTTTGGATTTCCTAGTTTTAAGTCAGTCTTTGGAGGCACTTCGGCTTGTATTTTACCAATGTCTATGAAGCAAAAAAGAAAAAAAAGGAAATTAGTTCTTTGATTATTAAATCTTATTTAATAATTAATTAAAAAATACTTAACATAGATTAATCACAAACTATTTTAATTCATTTTTACCTTCTGCTTGAGCATTGTTCTTTCCTGGAAGCAGTTGATATCTTTCTAAGTAACGCATTGTAGCAAAAGACATGTTAGTACCCTGTACGTTGCCAAGCATAAGATGTTTCACAGATGCTGAACTTTGTCTCTGCACTGCTAGTTCAGAAAGCTGTTCATCTGTCAAATATTTTAAAGCCAAAGCTTTCATATGCATGCTTGTATTTGTTTCGTTTACTGCACTCGTAGTGTGTGTCATATTTGCTTGGTAATCCAAACGTGGATAAAACGATAGGTCAAATCCCATCCTTTCAAACAGATAATTAAATTTATTTATTACATATAATAAAAGCTCAATTATCTAAAATTATGTTGACTAAGCTTGTGAATTTTAATACATGATCAATAAGTTATGAAATTATATTAGAGTCAACAGAATTTAGATAATCGAGATTACTTACACATAATAAAAATATACAAATTTAAGACATACTTGTTACTATTGTTTAATTCTTTATGTTCCGGATTCTCACTTAAGCTGATTCCCAGTTTCTTAAGTTGTTCCAACGTAGCATTTTTTACAGTATCTAATACTGCTCTATTTTCAGTTTCATCTCGTTCAATCTGAATTTCTTTCTTCTTATCTTTCTGCTGTTCGTCTATGACACAAGAATTTTGTAGCAAGTGATTTACTTGACCAAGTACATTGTTATAAAAAGTCCAACCGACTTTGGAACTACGTTTAAGTTTTTCGCTATCGTCATCACTGGAGTATTCATTCATATCAACATGAATACTAGGTTCTGGACTAGGTGGTCTTTCGTTAATTCTTAAATCACCACCATTTAAAATTAAACTGTCTTCAACACAGCTACCTCGTTTAGCACCAATAGCTTGATTTTCTTTTCTGCGATCTTTACAATAATCTGTAGAGGTACTTACAGAACTGTTTGTTTTCACAGAATCAGTATCCTTTTGCGTATTTAACTTTGTATATTGATCTGTGTTACTCTGGATATTTGCTCTACAACCAGTTCCTGGAACATTAGCATAGTCTGTAGTATTTTTTGGCACCGTTGGTGTTTTCATAATTTCATAATTTCTGGCATCTCCATTATCAATTCTTTCTAAATGTCTTTTTGTACTATTTTCAGATTGATTTAATTTTGTTGTTACATTTCTGTATTTAGGAGATTCAGATCTGTAAATGTCTGTTTCCCTTCGAATGTCCATAGAAGCTTGTTTTTCTAAATCTTTTATAGATACGCTTGCATTTAAGTTACTACTTTGTTGCTGGCTTGATGACATGTAACTTTCTGAATCTTCTACTATATTTTCCAGTGGTGCACTAGGTATTCGAGTGAAGGAATTTTTGTACCTTCTTAACGATTCACTGCTGTCACAAAGACCAACATTATTGCACATTTTCAGAGTTTCTTTTTTCTGTTGACTATCATTTTTTTCATAGTCTTCAATAAAGGGACTATTCTGTACAGTGAATTCGAAACTAGTCATTACACCGATGGAAACTTTTTGTTCCATGAAAGCTTTTCTTGATTGTGCTTCTGCTAATATCAATTCATTATGGTTCACACTTTCATTTTCAATAGAACTTTCTTTCCTTTTGTCCTTTGAAGATTCATTTTGATACATATTTCTTGTAGAATTTTGTGATTCTCTAATACAACTGGATGTATTCATATCATTATTGGAATTTGTAAATAATTGATTACTTTGTTGATATAACTGAGACGAACAAGAGCAATTCTTTCTCTCCTTATAACTTTCTTCTTGCATTTTCAATAACCTGTCTACTTGTATTTGAAGAGACTTAATCTGCTCGCTTTGATTATTTATAATTTGCAGTAAATTCCTCACTGTTTCTTGATTCTCTGCATTGTGATTAGCATAAGGATGAAGTTGTGGAAACGGATATGTGTTCATATTAAAATAAGGATACTGCTGTCCTAAGTAATGCGGTAATTGAAAATCATTCCTTTTCAGTGTACTTGGATTAATTGATAAATTTTGTATATATGGTTCGTTGATTGAATCATTCAATGAAACTTTTTGTTGCTCAGGACTGTGGGTTATTAATTTTCTTTTATATAATAAAGGAGAATATTCCTTTTCATTAACAGCATAATTATCACCATTTGTACCTGTTCTAACATGTGGTGTAGTAGATGCAACGTCAGCATGTTTCATTGTATTATTGCATTGAGTTTTCATAGTTTGGTTTCTTTGGCTATATGCTACGTTACCTTCGTGTTTTTCATAATTACGTTTGTATGAGTTATCGTTACTTTGATTGCGTGTCTGTTCTCTATATTTTGCATCGTTAGAAACATCTGTTTTAAAAGTACAATACTTATCTCTAGATTCTCTTTGACCATGTATAGAACCATCTTCTGTTGAGTAAGGTCTAGTACTTTGAACTTTAGGAGATGTGCAGTTATTGACTTTTGAACTTGGAAGTCTCCATGAATAATTTTGTTCTCTCCATGCTGCATAAGATCCATTAGCATTTAATGGAGATGAAACATTTCTCCTACTTGCTGAATCGTTAGGTTCTGAAGATGGTGATGGAAAACTTTTACGTTCTATAGTCTTGCATGTTGAAGGTTTATCGAATATTAAAGAAACTTCGGGAACTAATGGTACTGCAAAACACTGAAATTAAAAGTGATAGAGATTAAATATGTTAATTGTGTTGGTCTTAAAATACATTTCTCGTATTGAAATATAATATTAAAATACAAATGAAAGATCTTATGTTATAGCAAGTTTAAACTTTTTTAAATAAGCTAGATATTATTTTGTTCTCTACAAAAACTTACATCCAGCTTAGACGTAGGTTTCGGCGTAATTCTTGGTTCGAATTCATCTTCATTACAAATCTGATACATATTCTAATCTAAACTAATAATCAAAGTATTAAAAATATTTTTTCATTCAACAACTGTTACTCGTTATTCTTTCTTCGCGTATATTTCCTAATACTTACATTCATAGAAATTTCTTAAAGGCAAAAGTCTTTTTATCACTTTCTTACAATCTATTTGGCATATATTTTAACAACAGTTTCCATTTATCATACTGTGCGTGCACTTTTGTTAGCTATTAATTTCAAATACATTTGTTGACAAATGATTCGAAATAGAAACGTTGCCAACTTAATGTGAAAATTTTTAGTGTTATTTTATTATGTGAAATAGTTACTATCTAGTGATATTTTAATTTGATACATAAATTTGGAGCGAAATTTGAAACTGTTAGAATGGAGTGCAATATATAGAGCAGAAGATCCCTAATTACTGTCACTTTAAGCTATTTCAGTTAAAATGATAAATAGACATTCCAAAATCTTACAAAAAAATAAGCAAACAACTAACACTGTAATTTATATGAGATAAAAAATATCTTCTTTTTTTTCATTAATATTTTACAGATACTTCCCTAACAATGAAAAAAAATAAAACATGAAAGAAAAGCTTATGATTGAGATATTCAAGCTACTAATGTAATAATGTAATATAACTTTTTAGATAATTAAAGCATTATGGAAGATGGATAGACTGCGCAAACTTGGCGGTTCCGACTAACCTGAACTAAACGAATTACCACGTGGTAACGATCACGTGACGATCATTGATTGGGTTCTCATTCACTTAATTCATAATTGTTTAGCTATCGCGGTTAAACGTTCTTTTAATCGTAGTTTTATTTAAAGGTATTAACATAATATTTTTATATGAATATTAGAGTTCTTAGTATGCTCAGATCTATAAATATTCGAATACTTTGATAATTACTCAATTGGATCTAAGTAACTGAGTGATATTTGTTATGTCTGAACGTCTTATAGTTTGAATGTTTTAAAATCATGCAACAGCATAGACTGAAAGACTTCTGAAATTTACGTCCATAAGATGTCTTAAAGACACACTACGACGTCTTAAAGACGTCTATTCTTTGCCTGAACGTCTTATGGACGTTATTTAGACGTCTTAAAGACATTATTTTTTGTCTCCACGTTTTATAGACGCAATTTGAACGTCTTTAACCCTTGGACAACGGACTGTTTTATATTTATGTGCAGAATCAACGAACTCAGGGTCACTTTTGACCCAGTGTTTTAAACCACTGTCCAAACGTTTTTGAACATTTTTCGGACTTTACTGGATGTCTTTAAGACGTTTTTAAGACGTCTATATGCTATATAGGCTGTAATTGTAAGATAAAATGACCCAAGTCACATGTTATTTTTGTTTTCGAAATAATAGTGTTTAAAGTTCTTAACTTTAATACTGTTCTATGAACTTGTATCTTGAACCCTTATTTCTAAGTGAAAAAGTCCTTCCAATGCCCTTTCTTCTTTCTGAAAATATAAATTCAATATCCTACATTTATATTAAGGTCTCAACTCGAATTTTTTGAAAATGTGACATAGCTTGTTTTGCCTTAGAGCGTTTAGAGCTACATAAATATATTCAAGAAAGTTCTGTCGCTTTTAAAATTAAAAAGTCATTTATATTATAATAAAAAATCTGAGTTTTATAAAAATAAAATTGGTAAACAATCTTCTCGATAGGGAAGAGTAGTAGTTCAATATTAATTAATGAACAAAAGTTTACTGTAACTTTAAGAGTGACAGAATTTTTTTCATTACCCGATACAATATCATGAGAATCCCTGTCGAGCGGAATTCATTTAAATATGAGTGGAAGGGGCCGATGGTTCCTCCATTCTTCTAGTTTTCGACCACTTTCGACTACGCAGATTCGCAACAATCCTCAAGTTTGCATGGTTTACACATATTTAATAGTTATCACTCTACAAATCTGTTCACCATTTTTCTAACTATATTTTTAGTTTCCTTAGAATACTATGATAATCAGTACTTCGGAGTTCATTCAAGAAAATGTATTATAATAATATCACAAGCACAAATACAGAAACATAAAGTTTCTTCTAACAAAAGTTTCTTGTACTTCTACTACCACTACTGAATGCATTATCCAAAATATAAATAAATATAAACAAATATTTGTCGAAATGTGTTATTAATCTCAATATAAGCTAGTTGATAAAACATACGCAATTTATGTATGCATTTTAATTCATACTGTATATATTCTTTTCGTAATTAATAAAGAACAGTAAAATCAAAGTCTGCGTCAAAGAGTCGTTTTTAAATCCAGTAAAAGATAAATGGCCAGTCGCTACAATTGTTATCATTTTTTGAGAGAGTTATTTTTCTTTTTTTAACACTCCCTCTCGTGTCTGTTTTACCAGGTGAGGATTAATTGGATATGCATCAATGTGTGGAATGATATATTGCACAGTGCACCACATTGGCGGATGACCGAAATTTTTCACCACGTACTATTAGGCAAGGTATAAATAAGCGTCTAACAAAACATCATAGCTAATTATCATTATTCATTGAGGGAAAAAAAAGAAGTTCAGGAATGCTTAACGGACAGTGTACGGTTACATATCGGAAGCATTGGTGTTTGTTCGTGTGGTATTTTAAATCTATGTCAGAGTTGTTTGACCTGTGATATCTGAAAATTCAGATATCGCCGATTCTCGGATCTATGTGATCGATATGCGCTGCAGTTAATTGGAATTTTATTAATCAGAGGTGATTTTCATACCGCTCAATGTCAAATTACACAACAGTATTCTCCTAATGCAGCGAATTAATGCACGGACATATGTCTTCTAGACGATATCCACTGTGACACTTTAATAAATTGTGGGACGATTAATTCCTGCCTCTGCAGCGCAAAAATATTTGTTTATTGATATTTATTCTTATCGTAAGCGGACAATTTTAAGCCTCTGTTCAATAGATATTTCGTGTAATGCTCCTCTACTTTGTTGAAATCAAATGTTCTCTCAGTTATTTAACATTATTTAACATTAAGTCTTTATTCATAATTATCAGTTTGGTATGTATGATTAATATTAATGCTTCGTGTTTGCCAGGTTTTGACGATTATAGTATAGTAAGCTGCAATTAAAGGAAACCAATATTATCAATTTCTACTAACTCAACAATTTTACGAAAAGGGAAGACAAGGCAAAGTTTATGATGTTCCTATTTTATACAAAGTGTATGATATTAATGAAAAGGGAATTAAGTGTAAAAGAAGTTTAAGTATTTAAGGTTCGTATTTATTTAACACATTGTTGACAACAGTGAATCAGTGTTTTTCATTTGCAGAATGTTGAAGACATGAATTTGTGTTTCTCATTTTTTAACTCCTCAACATAGGGCTCAATATTTCATATAGACTTCAATTTCTACATATATCATTTTCCAATGCATATAATATGCACCATGTTATGGGTTTATTTCTTCATTGATTATAAAATATGTATAAATCACTTAATTTAAAGTGATAAATGAAAATCAAACAAACTTTTTAATCCTGTAATTTTCTTTTCTGTTTGCACAGTACTTTTTCAGACAGAATTGCGCTGGTGCTGAGGAGTTAATGAAAGACTGTTTAATAAAATACTTATATTGTTTTGATTAAGTACATATTTAACATATTCTCTGAAAAACAAAATCTATTTCATAATTTAGTAGTATACGCTTAAATTCCAATAGAATCTGGGGATTCGCATTGGAATTCTTGCGTAACAGGTTGAGACACTATTCCAAAAAACAGCTAGAGTTCAAATAGGTTTCAAAGAGTTTAGATTATGCAGACCCTCGAAATAATGAATAGTAGGGCTGACAATGAGTCATTGGAATTTAAGCGTAACAACTCCATTGGAATTTATGCAAACATTACTGTAAACCGTCAACAATGTGATAACGTGAAGATAATTCATATTGATAAGCATTTAAAATTAAGATTAGCTAAATTCAGCTGTACATATTTAATTAAATGTTCTTTTCTGAATTTTAGATCTAATTTTTCCTCTGGTATGGTGGCTGTGCAATTGTATATTCATCGGAGTTTAATTAATACTAAAACAAGTGCCTTTTCCTCTGCTAAAGCATTACTAATGAAATGCCTATAATAATATACTTTAAACGATGGCAATAATTTATTTCAATGCTTTTATCCTTAGCATTGGATGATTATCATGATGGTAAATACACTTCATTTAAAGTTACATCTTTATTACATTATTAAACATTGCTCTTTACATCATTTTTAGGATGTATCATGACGTCATCCTTCAGGGATTGTAAATAGTAAAAGTATATATACATATATATATTGAAAGCAACTGATAAGATAGAAAAATGGATAGTTCTGAGTACGAGACTGTTCGAAATATGACACTTTTATTTTTCTTCGAACTTCTTGTGGATAAAGGTGGTCCACGTACATTACACGACTTAAGCTGTCAGTTTGGAGCTAAGGGATTCACGAAAGAAATGCGTCAAATAGCTGGTGGATCCCAAAGTGGTCTTAAAAAGTTTTTAGCTCAGTATCCAATGCTTTTTCGTATTAATGGTGATTACGTGACCGTGAATACCTTCCAACAAGTTACGGAAGAAGAAAATGGTTGTAAATTAGGTGGGAAACGTGATTATGCACGAGAGGCTGTAGAATATTTTACAAATAAGTTAATGCAATATGGAGTGGGTACAGAAGTACCGATTAAAAGTCTTCTGGGACATCGGTCTCAAGCTTCGCCAGAAGTCAGACATATTTCTGGCCAACATTACAAAGAATTTAGAGACTTTCTTTTGAAATATCCTGATGCTTTTATAGTTACTGAAGATAATGTTATGTTAAAACAGTATGAAGGCATGAAACCAGAACCTCCATTAAAATTAGAGCCCGATATACCCATAGATCCAGATGTTACTGCAAAATTATTAAATTTTCTTTGCGAATGTATTGAACAGAAGGGTCCAATTCTTGTAGATCAAATGTTCAACATAGTTAATGATAAATTCTCCTATGAAAATTGGACCTCGATATTTAAGACCCCACAGGATCTATGTACATTTGTAAAAATGTTCCCAGACACGTTCCATGTTCAGAGCAATCTGGTAACATTAATCGGAAAACCAAAATCTTTTGTAATAGAGGGAAAGGCGAAAGCAAAAGTTGCAAACTCTACACGAAATCAAAATAGCACTACTGCAAGTCAAACAAACACGAATCAAGTTCAGCCAAATACTATTCAACCGTTACAGCCAGTAACTAATTCAGAATCTGTTAATTCCAGTGCAACAAATCAGGTTAATTCCATACAAAATTCTTATTCTCAGTTGAACGAAAGTAACAACAGCTCTCCTCCAGTAAGCTTACAGCAGCAAACTTTAAAACAAAGGATAAATACGCTTGTGATGAAGACCTTGGCCGATAATACAGAGAAAGATCGTAGTTTGCAGATTGCACAAATGGGAGATGCGTGGAAGTTAAAAGTATTGCAACAAACTAGAGTAGTTGTAAGTCCAAAGGAAAGTCTTCAAATTATTGAAGACATAATCAATCCTCGAAAACCTCCCCCTGATGGCAAAGTTGTTGTTTCATTTGATTGCGAAGGCATAAATTTAGGAGTCAATGGACAGTTGACACTTATACAAATTGGTACGATGTCCGGACAAGCATATGTATTCGATTTATTTACGTGTCCTAATCTTGTCCAAGCTGGGGGGCTTCAAAAACTTTTAGAGCACCCAAACGTTACTAAAGTGAGTAACAAAATATTAATAATTGAATAATACATTTTATTTTCTATATTCAAATTTTTCTTTACTTATTTAGTTTTTGTATTTTGATATTTAAATATTCCAGGTAATTCACGATTGTAGGAACGACAGCGTCAATTTATATGGACAGTTCAAGATTATGTTAAATAATGTTTTCGATACACAGGTATTTCATTTGTAACTATTAAATAATCAACTAGATTTGAACTAGTAAAATAATAAAAAAATGTATTCTTTTAAAAACGATAATATTTTTACATTTCTAGGCAGCTCATGCTGTGCTTCAGTTTCAAGAAACTGGGAAACCTGTATATAAAGTTAAGAATGTTAATTTGAATACATTATGTGATCTTTATGGTGCTCCTTCTAATCCATTAAAGGAACAGTTGAAAAATATCTACCGTTATAATCAAAGATACTGGTGTCGGCGACCACTAACACGAGATATGCTCATTTATGCTAGTAGCGATGTTCTAAGTTTGGTTCCACAGATATATGTTTCTATGGCTAAGTATGACTTACTGACACTGATGGTTTTATGATTATATTGAAGAAAGTATTAGGTGATCCCATAAATAATGTTTCTGAACCATTATATTTGCAAAGAAATTAATGTGTACTATTATTTTTAGTCACAGTTCTGTTGACTATAATCTACGACCATTTTCTATCTATCAGATAAATTTTGAGGCTCTTTGAAGGATTCGTAACGTTTTGGATTAAAGTGTAAGACAGGAAGTAGTATTACTTATGGGATCATCTAGTAAATATTTGTTAAAATTGTACTAAACATTTTCCAGCTAATAACAATATTCTCCGCTTGCTTTTAATATCATTCCAGGCTCATAAAACCAGAAGTACAAGGTCTATTTGCGGAACTGTGCGAAGAACAAATTCAAATGCATATTAAACCCACAGAAGTGAAGACACGTAAAAAGCAACGAAAGGTAGAAACAGAAGTTGCAGACTTAAAGAGAAGAATGGAGGAAGCAACAACCAAAAACATTGTGTTGAGCAATCGTGAGATACGTCTTCTGCGTTACTTAGATTTAACAGAAGACGAAAAGGAGAAATTGAAGGGCAGCTACAAAGTTGCAAGGAAATTAGAGAAACTTGAGAATATGGGCCAGGATAAAGGAGATAGCAGCGATGACGATGAAGAAGATAAAGTTGAGGATTCAGAATACCATAGTATGGAAAGTTATACCTCTGAGAATTCGCATTCAGGTATATTATTCTACAACAAATAAATTGTTCTTTAATATTATTTGAACTATGTAAAGCACGATATTTTTGTTTAAAGGTGGAATATTATCGCCGAGAAACTCTGACACCCCAAGCCTCACTGAATCGATGCAGATGGTGGATGAAATTCTTTCTGACGAACGAATGGACCGATTCGAGAAGATCGAAAAACTGGAAGCTATTCTTACGGCTATCACTGGTTCTGCAAGTGATCAGTTTTCATCGAGCAGTGCGGATGTAACTCCGACGAAATGTGTATGTTCATGTCGCGATAAAAATAAAAGCCTACGAACAGATCGCAATACAGGAAGTAGCGTGGCTTGCCAAACGTATAGTACAGGTGATATAGTAATTACCAAAATATTTCTTACGGAGGAGGAAAAGGAACATATAGATTTATTAAATTCGCCAAAAAAGTAGATGTCATAGCTGCTGTGAAAGTGGTGGTAGGTAAACAAAGTTGCCATTACTACGTTTTTATAAGAACTCGACTGGATGATGAAAAAGGAAAGGAGTAGGTAAAAATTGATCTATTTTATGCAGTTTGACAAAATTGTAATATTCAATTACAACAATCAATTAAAAATCTTTGAATATATTTATTTTTCCAAATCTGATGCTATAGTAATCAGAATTTAGGAAAAATGTGCTTCTCGAGAAAGCAAAAAAATTCAGTATTGTAAGATATTCACTTTCTAATAGATTACCTTTCTTTGCAAGAGTATAAGAAAGAATTAATCGAAGTATATACAGCGATATTCAGTTACTAATCAATATTTGTTTATTAAGAAGTATATTTGATGAAATTAATTTCTTCGAGTAACTTATGTTACAATTCAGGATTAAGGTACTAATACTGTTCTTTTATAAAACAATTCAAGTATTGGAATATTTTAATGTTGCCTTGATCGATTTTAATGAATTTTAATGATTTTTAATGAATTTCAATGAATTTTAATGAATTTTAATCAATTTTGTGTCAACATGAGGTAGTAGATTTATGTTGTATACAAGAAAAATTAGTCTTATATGTGAAGTGCTGCATTAAAATCACTGTCTTAAACAAGTATTTTTCGTAAATACAAGTGACAATATTTTCCGTTTAGCAGAAAATATTTTTGATAAAATCCTTTTTAGACAAAGATGCATATAGATATGAAAAACGAAATTGTTTTTATAATAAGTACAAATATGTATGTTGTAATTTTATGTACTCGTAATCTGTTTAAAAACATATTTGTGCCAAGTCGTATTATGACAATTGCTGAAGTAATAAGTAAAGTTTTGCAGATTTTTTTTCTTTTAACTATACATATGTACTCATACAGGGTGTTAATAGGAATATAAAGTATTCTTGAAGGATAAATTCTAGATTGAAAAAAGTTCATGTGCATATATATTAAGAGTGCTTAGTTTCTTAGTTACATACTGTTCTGTATGATAATATTCCCTTTAAGATGCAGTGGACCACTGATGGGCTAACTTTTTAAAACACTGAAACTTGGTTACTGCATCATAAAAGGAATATTTTCATAGAAGTAAATATTTTACGAAATAAAAACTAAGCAACTTCACCCTGTATACATATGTAGTAGAAGTACATTTAAAAAATGTCATATGAATTATAGTTATAAATATAATCGAATTAAAGTACAGCTGCTTTTAATGCAATGCTTTTCAGTGCTATAATGTAACACAGCTGCTTAATTTATATTTGTACATTGGCATACTGATTAATATTAGTCATTGTTTTGAAATTTTATTAACATTTCTTTCAAAGAGTGTAGACATATCTAAAAATTGTTATTTATGAAGATGCTTCTTAAAGAAGGCTATAGAGAACATTTGTCGATGGAGCTTTATCCTTCAAAAAGTTTAGGCAATAACTTTTTAGATAATCCTTTTGCATTGTTTCCCTTTTGTTCAGTAATCAATTCTTTGCAAATAGGAAGTTATATTAAATTTATAATACAGGCAATAATTGTAATATCTTTTTAAAGTGTATCGTTATTGCGATGTGACTATAAAAGCGATGCAATTTTTAATCTATAACTTACAGTATGGTTTTCGACAGAAGTAAGCCTGTTAATATTGTTCTATATTTATCGTCACTATACTGATTTAATACGTTCTGCTATTTTCATTTTAAAGATAACACTGACCAATAGAATGTTATGGTTAAAGTTAGATTGAACTGCCTCATTTCTAATAATGCATTTAAGTTGTTTTAACGAGAAATATGTATACAATTTAAAAAATTTGACAAAACTATCACAAGTAGTAGAGGATGTTATTAACAATGACTAATTTATTCCAAAAGGAAGACATATTTGGAAAAACATGTAATAAACATTTTAGTTAGAATGGTTTCTTTATGTAAGATTTGCAGGGATGATCATGTAATAGTTATCGCAATGTTTGAACTATTTTAAGTTCAAAAAAAATTTTTTTTAATGTACACATTAAACTTGTTTTGATGCATATGACAGTATGAACAAATAAATATGCGATTCCATTTTAAAATTTGATGATTATATTGATTCTTTATTGTACGCTGACATTTTTATTAAAATATGAGCTACTTATTTGTCAAATCGATTAATTCCACAAAACAAAAGTAATTATACTTATTTTAAATATAAAATGTTAAGCATCAATCAAGTGCTCTGGCACTAAAACTCTAAAACATGCAAAAAGTAGAGGTGATCAATTTGGTTTGTGAATGGCTCATATATTGACTGTTATAGGAATCATTTTTCATATATAAATAATATAAATAAATAGTTTGAAACCCTGTTTTTTAAATCCTTTTATTCAAGAATAGTGATAATCTTAAAAACTACGAATCTAAGTAGCTAGATTGAGTAAATTGAGAACAATGAAGCTAGTTCTATTATAATTAAGTTTTACAGGAAGTTTCAGAAATGAAACCTCAATCATTGGTGAGGAAATGATTAAATAACTAAAAGAGGATATCAAATTCACATACTAGGCATTTTACCATCTTGAATCTGATAAGGTCAAGATATAATTAAGATCATTGATTTACCAATACTTTACATACTCTCATATCACCTTTCCAGATCAAATTACTTATCATTTATTGCTAGTATCATTCATGTTATACATTGATATGTTATATCATTATTAGATGAAGTGGTTCAAGGGGAACCAGGTTACATGACTATGATTCCTAAAATTCCTGTCCAAAGATAATCAAGATATGAATTTTTCAAATTGTTTCTTGAAAAGGCTTTATTCTTCTTCAACTTCATTTTTAAATGTTTTTATAGTTTTAATCTCCATATAAAACAAGATACTTTTGAATTTTAATTAGTCTTAATAGTATAATGTGTTCTGCATAATTAATATAGTTGAATAAATTAGCATTTCTTTACATGCTAATTTGTATTAACAGTGTTATCCACATTCATAGATATCAACAAATATAACAAATAAATTGCATTGTATTTTTTAGATAGAACATTATAGCACAAATTTATTGTTTTTAACTTTTTAGTAAAGGTGATTTGGAATCTAATTTTTAAATTTTCAAAATTCATTCTTCATTTTTAGAAATTATAAAATAAAATTAATAAATTTCTAGAACATCTATCTAATTTCAAATATTTGATCTTATTTTTTTAATCAAGAAATTACAATGTATATGCAAATTTTATGAAGACAATTTATTATGTAACATAGAAACCTAGAAACATTTCTATAGTTACATCAATTCTGATTAATATTCAGACTTAATCGATTCTCATTATTTCGTACTAGTATAATTTGAAGTTCTAAGCTGTATGCCTTGAATAAATCTAAATTGTAAGACAAGAACACATTATGTTAATTAGAATGTGATTGTTTAAATTGTAGTAGAAATACTAAAGAGTGAACTTTAATACTTCTTTAATTTTTAGACACGTTGCAAATTGATATCATTCAATTGCAATTATAATACTTCTTCAAGATTTAGGATTTAATTGAATCTTTTTGTTCAATATATCAAACCATATTGAATACTAATTACACACGGAATATCACTTTTGTTCAATAACACGATTTCAGCAGTTTGAAAAGTTGAAGACAATCTTTTATTTCCTTTAGCATTTACTGCTGTTTTATATACTCCTTAATACATTTCTGAATTAACTTGGATAATTAAATTTCAGATATATCGATATTGCTCAATAACACTCAGTAAATATTCTCTATGTCTCAATAATGAACACTATGTAGTACTTATGTTGCAAAAGTTACACAACTGAAAAAGTAAGATTTGCATGTTGCTACTCTACTTTTCATAAACCACTGTTATTAACTCTACTTGTTGAATTTTTATAATTACAATGTCAGCACATGAAAATAAATATGAATATTTATGCTTGTGCGATTAATCAAGTTAGCAAATAAACGACTCAATTATGAAACAGTTTAGCAAATACACCTTCATTCAATATAAAAATGTTTCTAATTAAACTTCAACATTGTAAAGTTTATTTAAAGAACTCTTCACACGTCAACTACAAATTAGTCGAATAACAGGGAAATCACTTGTGGCAAACGAAACATAACTATTTTTCAGACAAATTATCCAGGCAAGATAACTTTCATTAAATAAAATTACTCTTTTCTTTAGTAAACTTTTCTTTTCTTTAGTAAACAATTCAGTAAACAACTCTCTTTAAAGCTCATACTGTTCTGCTTTCCCTGAAAAACAAACTTTTCCAAGTTATGTCACTTTTGAAATACATGTGCAATATATTCCACAATTCCATTCCTTTCTCTCTCGAATTATAAATCATTGACAAAATGCAAATCTGTACAATCGAAACGTTCAAATACTTTCACCATGTTCCTATCTTATGCTTAACATTCATCACGAGTGAAAAATAGAAAAAATTGAAAAAGCAATAATGGGCTGAAATGAAAGGAATTTATCTCCTTGGCTGGAATGCATGTAAATATTTTGTTCGTACGTTAAGCACGAATTAAGAGCAAGAAGTGGTAGGGACAAATTGCTTCATTCACATAACATGCCTCCTCAATGAAACGTCACACATGAAACGTATCTTATTTGATAACCTAACGGTCAGTCGTTCGTTGTTATTCGATTTAGTTTCTCGCGAGTGTCTGTTGAATTAGGAAAGTTTTCAGTTACATCGAGGTGAGTGTTTTAATCGATCATTGCGCATTTCTCTTGTTATTTCTACCTTATGGAATTTCGTGACAGTGACAACGTGACGTAACAATTGTGGCGTTGGGTGTGCGTACTTACATGCATTAACATTAAGCTATTGAGCTATCTAGTATGGTACCACACTTAGGGTACGCGATTTTATTCTGTGTCTTAAAATTATTGATAAAAGGAGAACTTTTACGCATAAATTGAGGAATTATTTTTTCTTATTTCACTTTCAGTACTTTACAGACCGTCTTCGCGTTGTAAGTTCCGATGAGAACAGACAAAAGAAAGCTATAGTCTACATGAAACTTACAAAATATAAAAATAAACATTTCTCTGGAGCAGGAATTTTGTTCACTTATATTAAAAAAGGTCTTGATTATTGTGACAAGTACTGAATATTATTCAGTGACTAGTAAAAGCATAAATATCGCTAAATAAAACTAGTATCTAATAGTTTGGTAGTATTATTTATCGTTTGGAACCTTGTCTAATAAATGTTATAAAAGAGCTTGCCTGTTCTACAAGAATTTTCAAAAACACTTATTTTCATAAAAATTCCGTAGAAACGGGTATTCTTTAAAACAAAGAATGTAAAGTGTAAGAATAAGCAGTGTATTACACTTTTAATACAAATTCTTTTTTATAAATAATTCTAATTCGAGATGCTTGCAAAAAGTTTTACTTAAATATATGCGAAATTTTTAGCAAAAGTAATTTGAAATATATTAAGTTTTGAAAATAAAATATAAAATGTCCCTTGGGTGACCGAAATTACAATGATAGGAATGTCAGCCTCACACTGAACTATCTATTATTGTAACTGTTTTATATTTTTATTGTTCAAATTTGATATGTTTCAAATTACGCGTTGTCGATGCTCTTTTTACTAAAAATTTTTCACCTGTTATATTTTGTGTTCATACCTCAGAAATTAAGAATGAGTGGCAATTGTCTATATAGAAAAACGTATAGGAAAAGTTGAAAAGTTGTTCAGAATGTTGAGTTTGAGTATAGTAAAAAAATCATGATTTTTGGTTAGTATATGGTACTATATATAGACTTTTAGTCAAAGGTAAGTATTTTTATGAATAAAAACTGTATAATAAAAATGATGTCTATGAAAAAAATGTCACGAATGTTTTTTACGTTTTTTCTTCATCTTGAAACAATGTATTCAGTAAAAAATTATTTAGATATTTGTAAAAGTAACGGTTCATAAATAAATAATTGATGGTATCGATTCACCAGTTGAAACTTCGAGAGGATGATATTACATAGATATGCGTTGGTTTAATCATTATTTTTTCCTGTGTACAGGATGGTAACATATGAAGCGAACGTTTTCAATTGAAAAAGCTTTTTATGTATTCAAGTTTAAACAAAAATTAATGAAAAATATTTCTTTCTATTGAGAAAGAAATTTAATTAATTAAATTTTTATAATGCCTTCTATAAGAAGCAATGACGTAGCGTAATCAAAGCTCAAAATTTTGGAACATTCGGTTCACTCTTGTTCACCCTGTATTTTATATTATTCGTTTCGACTAAAATTAGAATTACATGGAGAAGTTCTACAAGTTATACTTTTTCTCTGTTGTTGCTTACTGCAGCCTCTATAGGGGATATAGGTCATTCTTATCATTCATTAATTGAGAAATACATATTGCAAAAGAATAGTGTTAGATATTGTTATAATGAATATCTACATGTAAATGCACACACACGCGCACGCAAATACATATTGCACATGTATGTGTACCTCCAGAAGAGACTGATACGTGTAACAATATGTATTAGAAAATGTGAAAAATTATTACAAACAAAATCTAATTCAAAACTCAAAATGTGACAAAAATAATATCACATATATACAACAATAAATTAATGATAAGACATTTTGTAACCTTATAAATAATAAATGTACTAGTTATTTTGATAAGTTTTCATTCAAATTACTTTGTACATACAGACTTTTATATCTTGTGTACTTTAATTATACATAGAGTGTTCGACAATAAGTGACACAAATTTTAAAGGGTGATTTTACACGTCAAAATAAGATGAAAATCAAGAATGACAAAATTACATTTTTTAAATAATATCTTCTTTAATAGTTACATTTTATCTTTGAACATTAGAGACTAGTTGTATTAGTCTATCATTTAGCTTTTCATTGGAGCTATCTTGTTTTAAGTGAATAAAATTACATTTCAAAGTTATTAATTGTTGAGAAAATTCCTGTTTGCGGAAATCTGTCTGACTCGAGACTTATTCTATTGATTTCCTGTGTCTGATCTGATTAGCGAGTTAATGCACGTCGGCAGCAGAATAAGTTCCAGGTCAGACATAATTTACATGAATTTTAGCGTTTTCCCAACAATTAATAGTTCTAAAACAAAGTTTTTTCGTTTTATTTTAGCGTGTAGAATTGCTTTTTAAAATCTCTGATACTTGTCGTTAAACATCCTGTATCTATATTAACGAATAAATAACAATATTTCATTAGATACTTAATACCTTTTAAGACTTAATTTTTAAAGACAGAAACATTTTCTATTGGAAAAGTAGTAACACAATCGAGTATTATTTGTTTAAATAGTATTTGTTACCATTTGATGGTAATTGTAGTTTGTCGTGAAATCTACTTATTTACTGTACATAATTTGTCAAGTATGAGATAGCCAATTGTCAACTAAGTTCATAAGTAGTAATATATCAGAATATAAATAAACAACATACGTAATATTATTAATATTAATAATAATATTATTAATAGTAATATTATTGCTGCTAAAATTAGTTGAACTATTTATATTTTTCTGTGGGCAATTTTTTATTTTCAAGATATTGAGTTTTTTATATACAATCATAAATTATGTACTAAATTATTCTTAAGTATTCAAAACTAGATTTGACAATCTTTATTTTGCAAAAGTGTCTTATACGTACATATCTATGTAATCACCTGATATATCTATACGTTGATAATCAGTTTGAGATATTATTATTTTTATACTTCTGTTTAATACGATAGGCGGTGATAACAACTTTGAAACAGGAATTTCATTTTCCATCAAAATCCACGATGTCCGTTAACGCGGAAGGCACACGAATATCGCGCACTTTAGTATTTTACGTTAATGGAAAGGAGGTATGCATATTATGAATTTTTTCAGTATTTGTAAATATTATTTAGTAGGGGAAAGTGGGGACAAAAGTAACGACGCCATGAAAGTAACCAGCCTCCTTAACATTTCCAGAAAACTTCTTTTGCACAGTTATACGTGTGGGGGGAATTCTCCTAGTATCAGACATTGAAGGTTTTTAATGCACTATATGCACAAAATACAAAGGTAATTAAAAAAGTACTTACTAACAGATATACTAACACAACTTATACGTCTTCTGGTCACAAAAATTGGTAGATATAATAGATTATAATTTCTACGATGCATCAGCTTTCTGTTCAGTGCAACAATCAGTCAGTTTCTTTACACTTTTGCAGTTTCGCCGCTTTGTCACGTTCCATTCTTTAACGATACAGTGGAACTCCCCCTATAGTAATGTTTCTTTCGTTTCATCAATCGAAGCTGAGCAGTAACAAGAATTCCAAGTAGTCAAGCTGAATTTGTGTATTCAGATCATTCAGATAAGTTTTTCTGTCCTTCTGTTTTTTCTTTTGTTAATATTCATAGTTAAACTATAAGTATTGAGTCAACTATTAGCCAAAGCATTCTTAGATATTTGTTAGTAGAATAAGTTCTTGTATTTGTTTTCAATAAGTCTCTTGCACTTTATAGGGTATAACATTTTTATTCTGAAAATATGGGTGAAACAGAAGTGACATGTCACTATCGGGACGAAAGTAACGTGACAGTTTTGTCCACATGGAAGTTCAATGTGTGTATATTGGCAAGAGAACAATGAAGAAACAAGGCAAGCAAAATAGCATACAGGATAGAAATTCTTCCCATAAAAATGGCGGTGTTTGTCTGGTTTATTTGCAGCCATTCAGTGAAAGTTGTTCGAGAATATCTAAATTGTAAGGGTTGGTCCTATGAACACTGTACTATAAGTGATCTTTATTACGTCTCTCATAATTGTAATTTGGGGTATAATAAAAAATATTATTAAATTAATACACGATACCAAAGAAATATACGAAGTTTGGTTATACTTTTTATCTTTCGTTATTTAAAATATATTTCTTTTTATCGTTACTTAAAATTTGTTTATTTAAATACTTGTTTCTGTCGTTTATTATAATAAAATATTCTATTATTGCGTTGAAAAAAATCTTTTTGCATAATCGTTCTCAAAATAAGTATTGTTACTTTCGTCCCCATAGTATGTTACTTTCGTCCCCAACCTAGAGGATGAAAGTATTTAACTATGATAGTAACTCTGATTATACCTACCAAGTGAAGCTAAAATGGGTCAAATGATAGACCAATAAACATACTTTCTTAAGACATATATTTTGTTTTTATATCTTTAAAAGATAATTGGCAGCTAGGCCAAATATAAGAAATGTTACTTTTGTCCCCACTCTTCCCTATTTATTAACATGGAGATTTCTAGCGAAATCTCGTGCTTGGGTCACCTTCTGATTTTTTGCTATCAAAATCCAAAGTCAAATATTCCATTTCACCCCACTTTCCCCTATAAGCGATAAGATGGCAATATAAAAAAGACATGTTGATGATATGAAATGAGATATTGTATTTCGAGATATTGTATTTTTGATATTGTATTTCGTTTTTAATATATCATAAAGCATGTCTTTCATACTTTATGTCTGTTATTTAAGACTTAATGTTTATATTTTTTAAACATTTTTTCAGTTTTTAAAATTATAGTATGTATTAAACTAATTTAATTGTTGCTGAGTGTATTTTTAATATTTCTTTTTCCAAATAATAATTCTAATAAAAGATTATTTTAGTTCAACGCTATACAATTTTGAAGTTATTCAATATTCTAAAAACATTTCAGTTATTATGAATTATTGTTCCATTTGTAACATTTTAGGTTGTAGACAATAATATTGATCCAGAATGGACCTTACTATGGTATTTGAGAAACAAACGTATCCTTTTTCATAATAATCAGTAAATAGTTAATATTTAACACTTAAGTGTTACAATAACTTCTGGCGATATTTAGAACAATTACAAAATCCTGTTAAAGCTTAGAAAATGGCGGCAGAAAAATGCGTTGGTGATATCAATTTACATAGAAGATAGCCTACAAAACGAAGGATAATAATTATAAACGAATTGTTGAATACCTACATATAAATAGAAATTTGTAATGAGAATCCTTAACTACAATTATTTAGTACACTTAACCGGTACAAAACTGGGCTGTGCAGAAGGTGGTTGTGGAGCTTGCACTGTGATGATCTCAAAGCTGAACCGTACTACAGGAATTATTACGTATCCTTTTAAATATTAGTTATTAATTTAGTGTCTGATTTATTATTAGTTAGCATTAATCTACTAAATTTTCCCAAACGTTCGTACCTAAGAATACAACATTTACAAACACGCTTTAGCGGATAAGAATCGGAAGGAGGGTGTCTACCACCAAAAATTAAGGATAAAAAAGTCTTAAAGAATAGTTCAATATTTACTAACTTCTCAAATTTTATACGGTAGTCTTTCGCGACTAGAAGAACACTTCCGGTATACTGGCTTGGTTCCTGTAACGAGCTTCGCGTTGTCAGTGATGCTATTCAATTTACCGAGTTTTAGACAGATTTCTAGTATCACTTCTTAGAATTTTCCCTACTTGTAGCTAAACATCTTATGTATAATAAATAACTGACTTCTAAAAGTTGAATTTATTTTTCTTTTCATGTTTCTACAATTCGAAAAATATTAACCCTTGTACAATATTTTTGTAATTTGAATTTTTATTACCTAGATAATTCGTCGAAAATGGAAAATGAATATTTCGTTGAAGACACTTCATCGAATGGATATTTTGTCGATTTCATATTTGCTCGTTTGTGTTTAAGTTTAGGTTCTTTTAAGTCTAGGTCTAGATCTAGGTCTAGGTCTAGGTTCAGGTCTAAGTTTGGGTTAGGTCTAGGTTTAAGTATGAGTTAGGTCTAGGTCTAGGCCTGTGGTAGGTCTAAGTCTAGGTCTAGTTCTCGGTTAGCTTCTTAAATATCTGTTTGACAAAATATAGTAAAAGTTGGATAACTGCCTGAATCTGTCTAGGTGGTCATCCCTACCACTTGGGGGAGACCCCTCTTAAGATGCCCCGAAATTCGACAGCGAAATAGGGACCGAGCAACGTAACCATATCCGAGCTCGTGGATTGGTGTACAATACTAATGCAAGGACAGAATTTTTATATTTTTGTATTCTGCCAATGAAGTGTCCTTTCGGCAGGATGTTTTCGTCTTTCGTCGAAGTGCCTTTTGACCAATTTTTCTATATCTCAAATTTTCATTTGTTAAATTTTCCGTACCCAGAAACTTCGAGAGGACGGAGCTTGCAGAACCTAAAGCTTATACCACTCACATTTTAGCATTTTCTTGTAGTTATCTACATCTGAATAATAATTCATTGTCTCATTAAAGAATTAGGAATACTTGAAAATTTAGGATGAAAACACTTGAATAGGATTTTCAAACTGAAAAAGAGGAATTATTTTCCTTGACAATATATTTTAATAATTACTATAGACATTTAGCAGTGAACGCGTGTTTAACACCAATCTGCGCTGTGCACGGTTTGGCAGTTACTACAGTGGAGGGTATCGGAAGTGTTAGAACGAAACTTCACCCTGTTCAAGAACGCATAGCGAAAGCACACGGTTCGCAATGTGGTTTCTGTACACCAGGAATCGTCATGTCCATGTACGCATTGTTGCGGAGCACTCCGAAACCTAGCATGAAAGATCTTGAAGTTGCATTTCAAGGTACGTACAGGAATACTAAAAAGTGCATGTCTCACAAAGCTAATCAGTGACAAATTAAATTATTTAGGAAGATGATTGATTGATACAACACAATTTTGGGAAAGATTATACGTATTATTTCTGTATTAAAATTAGTCCTTCTTTGTAGGCTCTCAGTTTATTGCTGAGGAGCTTATAACGAGGGGGACGTTTTTGAGATCATCTTGTATGCTAGCAGATCATTTTTACCATAAAATGAATATATTTAGCAATTATTGTTTTATATTACATGCAACGATAATAATATTCTCTTTTACTACAGAACACTGTTAAACACATTAATAATTTACTACATTTAATTTTATTTACAAATATAAATAATTAAAAAGTTGTTGAAATTAAAGTGATGTTTTCCTGATGTTCTCCAACTCACATTAACAGATTTTGAACTTTTATTAATCAGAGATTTTATCCAATTTTACTAATTAATGATTTTATAGAAGAATACTTGTATAGTACGAATAATAATAATAACAGATAACTTTGTTCTTTGTTTCAAATTTTTTTATTCAAAGATTTCATAAATTAACTATGGTGTTTTACAGAGTTATTGTTGAATTCGTTAAAAATTACATATTAAGCGAAACTCAAAGAAATAAAAAAATGAGTTGCAAGAATTTTAACAAATTGAAAAAGGAAGTTTTTTGAGAACTGGATTTACAGTTGATAAAAGGTAGTTACATATTCCATTAACTCCATAATTCTTGGTTTTATAAAGCAATAACAAAAAGACAATAGAAACAATTATTTTTTTATTATAGTTTGGTGGTTATTCTCGTGACACTCTGCTGATTAGTAATTATTTTTATTGTCCAACAAAAGAAGAAACTGCGTCTAAGAAAGTGTTACCTTTATTCACTGTTAGTTGGATAGAGATGTTTTGAAATAATGTAATTTTAAACAAATATATCAAATATGTAAAAAATCGTAATAAAAATACTACTTGTATCTCCTAGAATAGTATTTATCATTTTTTTATTTCCATTTCATTTGGAATAGCAATAATTTAGTTTCAACAACTTTCTGATTATTGATATGCTAGACATTAAATATTGAACCCCGGAAGTTACGTCTCCGACATTTTAATTTCGTATTTTTTGAAGGAAACTTTTAGACTATAAATTGGATTTAATAATAATGTCACTGTAATTTACTAAATAAATATTTTTATATCATAAGTTTTGTCAGAAAAAATTACCAAGGTGATTGCAAATGTAGGAAACTTATGTCGGTGTACCGGGTACCGCCCTATCATAGAAGCTTACAAAACCTTCACAGAAGAATGGGAGCAAATGCAATTGATGTCGCAACAACAAGAAAAATCCTTGTCAAACGGAGTCTGCCCAATGGGTGATAACTGTTGCAAAAAAGTACCCATATTGGAACCGACTGAGGTTTTCAGTTCGAAAGAATTTAGTCCCTATGATTCTTCTCAAGAAATTATATTTCCACCCAAGTTACATGTAAGTTTCTTATGATTTAAAATCAAAACAAACAAATGTGTTTGAAATTATACAATAACTTCGTCTTTTTCTGTGTAAATGAAAGGAGAATTTTTCAAGAGAAACAAAAACTTTATTGCATAATACATTATCCATTTTGTTCGAGTGTCTTTTGTTATTTTTCAAGCAACTTTATGATTGCGTGTTCGAAAAAGTTATCTATAAAACGTAATTACTTTTTAGCTAACCCAATGAGCAATTTAAATAGGTAATTTTAGTTACAGTAAATTTTTGTTATATATTCATCATTTGAACATATATCGTATACAACGCAAACAACTCTTTCTTCTTTTGACAATGAACCGACTATTGATGTTAAGTACAGTTATATTTGAAGGAGAATCCTTTTTCCCCCAAATGGCGAGGATATCGATGAAAATATAATAAATAAAATCTGGCGAACATATAATGAGAATTTACTATAAATAGTCATACTCAGATACTATTCCATTATGACATTTTTAATACCTTACAGATTAAAATAATATCTTTAACAACTTTTATTTATTTCTAACAAATTTTCAGATTAGCTCTCATTTAGATGAAGAATATTTAATTATTAAAGGAAAAAATGTTACTTGGTATAGACCAACAACATTTAACGAATTACTTAGTTTAAAAAAGGAATATCCACATGCAAAGATTGTTGTTGGGAATACTGAAATAGGTTTGCATTTTTAATGTAATTATTTTTTTTTTATTTAATGAAGATATATTGTATTTATCATATGATTTATAGGGGTTGAAGTCAAGTTTAAATATCAGTGCTATCCAGTTCTTATACAGCCTACTTTAATTAAAGAAATGAGGAGTATTGAGGAACACCCAGAAGTAATGAACGTGGGTTCTAGTGTAACACTTGCCGAATTAGAAAAAGCTTTGAAGGACCAAGTTGACAAGAAACCTGGTAATTGTTGCATAATTTTACAAGGCTTCAAACTGTTGTATGCAATGTATACATTTTTCTTTAGTTTAAGTTTAAATATAAGATATTACTATGTGTATAATATTTTTTCGATATTTAATTTGATTCAATGACGTATTTGATTAGACTATTTTTTCGTAAAAAAATTTAAATTTTAACCCTGGTTATAACATATGTATTTTAACTGTTACAGAACATAAGACGAGAATTTTTAGTGAAATAATTAATATGCTCTATTGGTTTGCTGGCAAACAAATTAGAAACGTAGCCGTGAGTCTCCTATTATTTTTAAGAATTTTCTATTTTTAACATCGAAGAATCGTTTTTTTATTATCTAATCTAAATTTTACAAACTTTAATGTTTTACTTTACATAATGCATATCTTAACAGGCTATTGGTGGGAATATAATGACGGGAAGTCCCATATCAGACTTGAATCCAGTTTTAATGGCAGCTGGAGTAAAATTGAATCTTTCTAGCTTATCAAATGGAAACCGAGTTGTTCCAATGGATCACACTTTCTTCAAAGGCTACAGACAAAATATTGTTTCACCAGATGAAGTTTTAGTTTCAATTCAAATACCTTTCTCCAAGGAGGTAAAAAGAAATATCTATTTTAAAATAGAATATTATTGATTCCTAATATGAAAAACTGTTGGCACAGTCCTACTAGCATGCCTCATTTTATAACAACCCTATTTTTATCTTTATATTCTAGAATCAATATTTTGTTGCTTATAAGCAAGCGAAAAGACGAGATGATGATATCGCTATCGTTAATATAGCATTAAATGTATTTTTCGAACCTGGAACTAGTACTGTTCATAAAGCATATTTAGCCTTCGGTGGAATGGCTCCCACAACAGTCTTAGCCAGGAAAACTTGTGAATCTATGATTGGAAGGTGTTTATTGTACATTCAATACATTAACAATATTATATGTGAAATAGTTATAGTATAAAAAATAAAATTATTTCAGAAAGTGGGACAAAACCCTTTTAGAGACCATTTACTCCTCTTTATTGGATGAATTTCCGCTTCCAGATAATGTTCCAGGTGGTATGGTCAAGTATCGCAAATCTCTCACTTTGAGGTACTTACATCTTTACTATATTTGTCTAAACTTAAATTGTATTCAGAAAGCAATTTTTATTTAATTTATTGTTGATCATTTCACGTAAATGAATATTAAAAATGAGAGAGGGTAAATAGCGTGAACGATGTAATCAAGAGACCCTGAGCGACCAGTTGATCATGTCCCAATTTAATTTAAGTTAAATTAGTTGCTTTAAATAGAGTTTTGCTGTGCTCCAAAAATTATGTTCTTATGTTTCATTTTAGTTAGCTCTGTTCGCAATAAGAATATTATTAGGCTTTGTATATCCTTGCCGCGTGTCGCTAAGAATATTACTCTAGCTTAATGATTTTCGTTCAATTTCACAGTTTGTTTTTTAAAGGATTTCTGCACATAGCTAAGAAACTTCAAGTATTACCAGATTGTGAATTTGTACTCCACCAAGAAATCGAAAGTGCGGCGAATGGATTTCTTCATAAACAGCCTAAGAGTTCGCAATATTATCAAGTGGTATGTGTCATTTTCTGTTAAAATCCTTTATGATTATTCAATATTTTCAGTCTTATTACTTAATATTTTGACATAATTTAATTTTTTTGTTTTTTGTAGGTTCCAAAGGACCAAGACAAAACAGATTTAGTTGGCAGGCCTGTTGTTCATACCAGTGCTTTAAAACAAGCCACAGGTGAAGCCATTTACTGTGACGATATACCACAGTTTTGTGAAGAGCTCTACTTGACTCCTGTCTTATCTACCAGAGCCCATGCAAAAATTTTGAAAATTGACGCGACTAAAGCACTGTCATTAGAAGGCGTAGTCGCATTCTATAGCGCAAAAGATGTACCTGCAGAAAACCTTCGTTATGGTCCTATATTCCATGATGATGAGCTCTTCGCTTCCGAGAAAGTAAGAATTGAAAATATTATTTTTTAGCCCCTAACTATTGACACGGAGTCTGATAGACTCCACGTGGTATATTCTTATTATTGCTCTCATTTAAATATCAAAGACGTTGTAATGAAAATTAGGAACATGTTTCATACCTCGTTTCTACATTCTAATTACCTCCATATTAACTTTAAAAACATTTAATATCCATAGGTTTTATTCAAATTCTTCGTGTCTCAAAATTGAGTGTCCATAGTTATGGGATAATTTATGATTAGTAACGACATTAGAGAATAGTAAAATCATGGCTTTATGTTTAATTGTATTTAATCTTGAAGGTGTGCAGTCATGGGCAAGTCATCGGAGCAATTGTTGCGGTTAATCAATCCATCTCGCAAAAGGCAGCCAGAATGGTCCAAGTTGAGTATGAGAATTTGGAACCAGTGATCCTATCCATGGAGGTATGACAAAAACACTTTTGATTTTTAAAGTAGGTTGAATCTTTGTTGCCTATGCTACGAAATTTCAGGACGCCATTAGCCAACGCTCTTTCTTCAACGAAACTCCAAAATATATAAAAAAGGGACATCCAGCAGAGACCTTCTCCAAATCGCCGCATATCCTTGAAGGAGAAATTCGAATAGGGGGGCAGGAGCATTTTTACCTTGAGACCCAAGCAGCATTGGCGATTCCTAGGGAAGATGAATTAGAAATGTTCTGTTCGACCCAACATCCTTCAGAAGTTCAGAAACTTGTGGCACACCTTTTGAATATTGATGCTAATCGGGTGGTTGTAAGAGTGAAGAGATTGGGCGGCGGTTTTGGTGGAAAGGAGTCACGCACTGCGGTTATCTCGCTTCCGGTTGCTTTTGCTGCGCACAGGTATGGTACTGTGTTTTGTCGTAAATAACATATTCATATGTACTTTTTTAAATAATTTGTTGGTAAATTCATTAATTCATAATTAAAACTGGGCAAACGCCCAGTGAATCCTAGCTATGCCACTGAATATAGAGTATTCAAAGAAGAATTTGTAAATTGTAATAAGTTAGTAAACGTCCTCAGATGTTCTGACTTATTTTTGCAGGTTAAGAAAACCAGTACGCTGCATGCTAGATAGGGATGAAGACATAATGATGACTGGAGGAAGACATCCATTTTTGTTCAAGTACAAAGTAGGATTCGATGATAGTGGTTTGATTAAGGCCATAGAAATGTATATTTATAATAATGCTGGTTGTTCGTATGATCTTTCTGCAGCGGTGAGTATGTTCAAACAGTAGTTTAATAATAGGAACGTGAATTAATTAAAAAAAAAAAAAAAAAGACAGATATTCCGAAAGTTATAGTGATTTAAAAATTTGTATTAGAAGGTTTTAGAACGTGCTATGTTCCATTTTGAAAATTCATATTATATACCAGCATGTGAAGTTTATGGCTTCGTATGCAAAACCAATTTGCCATCGAATACGGCATTCCGTGGATTTGGAGGTCCGCAAGGAATGTTTGCAGCTGAAACTATTATAAGACAGATTGCAGAATATTTAAATTTGGATGCTGTTAAGGTATAAAAATCGCTTAGGATATTAATAATTTCGTATGTTTAAACAAAAAATAGAGAAAAATGTTATATATTTTATTTAGGAAGAAATACACAATTATCAAAATCTATTTTTATTAGGTTGCAGAATTTAATTTGTATAAAGAGGGTGACAAAACTCATTATGGTCAAACACTAATTAATTGTACATTGGATCGTTGTTGGAAAGAGTGTCTCTTGTCTTCTAATTATAATGAACGGCACGCGAGTATTCAAAAATATAACAGGTATAATAAATGCTTTTGCTTCTGGAGTAATTGAAACTCTTTTTAATACGAAATATTATAATAGAGAAAATAGATACAAGAAGCGAGGATTGGCAATAGTTCCGACGAAATTTGGTATTTCCTTTACTGTGCTCTTTTTGAATCAATCAGGAGCCCTTGTTCATGTTTATACAGATGGTTCTGTTCTTATCAGTCATGGTGGTGTCGAGATGGGACAAGGTTTACATACAAAAATGATACAAGTAACATTTATTTATGATGTGATTTTACGTGCAGTGCCTTTATTTTTTATAGTATTCTTAATTTTGTATATTTTTTCCGAATACTAGGTAGCAAGTAGGTCATTAAAAATAAATCCAAATAAAATACACATACTGGAAACTGCTACAGACAAGGTGCCAAATACGTCTGCTACTGCCGCCAGTGCAGCTTCAGATTTGAATGGCATGGCTGTCATGGTAAGTAATAGCTTTTGCTTATTATGTTGGTAGCATTGATATTACTTGGGAAATCCCTAATTCTCTTTAAAAAAATTTCTTTTCTGTAAAAACTTCTTGGATCTTTATTGAAATGGGTAAAACATTTTAGAATGCCTGTGAAGAAATTATGAAACGATTAAAGCCGGTAATGGAGAAAAATCCAACTGGAACTTGGGAACAATGGGTATCAACCGCTTATATTGACAGAATCAGTCTTTCTGCTACAGGTTTTTACAAAACACCCAATATAGGATACTCATTTGAAACGAATTCTGGGAATGCATTTAATTATTTCACATATGGCGTTGCATGTTCGGAAGTAGAAATTGACTGTCTAACTGGCGACCATCAAGTAAATCTTTTATCTTGTATAGAATAAATATGTTTATGTACAGAGTGTCTTAGAACTGATGGTACAAGTGAGAAAAACTAAGTCGAGAATATAGAATAAAATTTTTTGATATCGTGCCTCATTTTCAAGAGAGTTGAATTTAAATAAGCTAAAATTAGGTTTGAATGATATACGGGGCTAGGATAACACTCACCGTCTAATCATTGACTTTCTCTACTAGGAAGTTAAAACTATTCCCCTCTCTTCGTTTATCTCTCAAATGCCTAAAACTGTACTTAAGTACTCTCGTTCTTGGCTAAATCTCACATCTTTTCGAAAACGAAGCAGATGCCGAAAAATTTTATTTAATATTTTCGATTTTTTTTTCACGTAGAATCGCAACCTTCTACTTGTACGTAAGAATGCTATGAAGTCTGCTGTCTACTGACGTCATGAGGTAGAAAGGAAACTTTTCGAATAGGCTGGCGATTCATAGCTATCACTGGTTGGTGGGATAATCCCCACCTTATTTGAAAAGTTCTCTTTTCATCTTGTGACGTCACCGAACACCACTTTTCATACTATCCCTGCTTGTACCACCAATTCTGGGATATCTCGTATTTGAAGTCATTATTTCCTAATGTTTATGTTTTACATTTAGGTATTGCGATCTGATATTGTCATGGATTTAGGTCAAAGTCTTAATCCTGCAATTGACATAGGGCAAATTGAGGGAGCTTTTGTTCAAGGATACGGTCTATTTACACTTGAAGAATTGGTGTACTTAAGAAATGGAGCTATTTTCAGTAGAGGACCAGGGGCGTATAAATTGCCTGGGTTCACAGATATTCCTGAAGTATTTAATGTGTCTTTGTTGAAAGGTGTTTCGAATCCTAGAGCTGTTTATTCTTCTAAGGTAACATTATATCATCTGCCAACGAAAAAAATATTATATTTGGATCCAAATTAACTAAAATGGATGCTCACTTATAACATTGTCATAAAAATATTTTTAGGCTGTTGGAGAACCTCCTCTGTTTCTTGCGTCTTCTGTTTTCTTTGCGATAAGAGAAGCGATTAAATCTGCTCGTGAAGAAGTCGGTCTCAGTGGTTACTTTAGATTTGATTCGCCTGCAACTGCAGCTTGCATTCGACTGGCATGCGTTGATGATCTTACAGCAAAGGTGACATAGCTTCTCAATAATTATTTTTATAATTGTTTCAACAATTGTCACTATATTAATAACAAATGTACTTGTTGTTACAGATTCAAGACCCGGATTTAAAACAACAATGGAACGTTGTTCCATAGGAATATGTTATTGAAATGGAAAATAAATATTATGTTTGTTATTGTATATTAATATATTATAAATACCGAAGCAATTGTTTGATAAAAATTTTTGTATAAAAATGTACTAACTTCTGGTGAAATGGTAAAGAAAAATATAAATACCATTGTATGTCTTTTATAAATAGAAAATTTTTTAAATCATTTACTGTGTTTAATATTGTTAACCTTTCTATATAAACTCCCACTATTTGAAAAAAGATTGCATGTGTAAAGTGCATAAAATTCATTTAAAATATTTGTATATTTTTACCAGTATGATACTGAATGAGTAAGCAATGTCTGACCATATATTGGGCGATTCTACTTGCCTTGCTAATTTGAGGTAAAAGATCAATAAAAACTGTTTTGGTTTTATTTATTTGTTTCTCACTGTAATTTCTATATGTATAATTATTATGTGTATGTACATAATTCATTATTTTAGATAGTAATCTCATTTACTTGATGGAGATACTAGATTTTGTTAATTTTATACTTTGTGTACCATATTAAGCTGACCAATTGCTGAGCAATTGCTGACCAATCAAGAAGACTTCTGATTGGTGAGCAATGATCCGATACATGAGTAGGTTTTACTTTAATTGTAGATCATCAGAAGACGCACACCAGTATTAGTAAGTTATTTGATAATGTCACGTCATGAAAGCCTCAAATTTCTGATACATGTCACACCACGAAAGCCTCAAATTTCTGCCATCAATATTTTCCTACTCCCTTGCGAAAATAAAATGTCTCCTTTCTATTTTAAAAAAATGTTTGCCTATTTACTTTTACGTTAACATCATTCAATTAGTTAGAACGTTAGCGGTTTCTTTTTTTAAATTTTCAAATACTCCCGCGCATTTCTGCCACCTTGTGACGTCGCTGCGAAATTTCTCCTGCGCGAAATTTGTTGCTCAGTATTCACTATTCACTATGCACCTGTTCAAAGATGAGCTGTTTTAAGAAAAAACACAGGTGAGTTTTATAGATTTATCACGCATAGAACAGGAGTTTCATTCTGTTGAATGATAATACGTAATCTTTTGATTGTAGAAAAACTAGGAGGATGCAGGTGCTTCCTTTTACACTGTGCCACTTAATGTTTCTCGTTGCTGCAGTGCTTTAGATAAATAATTGTCTTAAATAGATGTCATTTTTATCAATAGAGGTATTTCGATCGATATTAGAACTACATAACTTTTAATGGGTAAGTTTTTAAATAAGTATCTTTTTTATATATTTTCCAGATAACTCACAATGTTTATTTTATGTCCATTTTATGTCTGAACGTCTTATGACGTAATTTGGACGTCTTAAAAACGTCCAGTAGCATGTGTCTTAAAGATTTCCGAAATTTCGTTCATAAAACGTCTTAAAAAATTAGACGTCTTAAAAACGTCTAATTTTTGTCTGAACGTCTTATATACGTAATTTTGATGTCCCTAAAACGTCTTATAGATGTTTCTTAAGACGTCATAAAGACATACTGATTTGTAACATTGGACGTCTCAGAGACGTCTTTTGGACATTTTTAGGACTTTACTGGGTCTATTTGGGAATAGCACAGAGACACCTTAAAAACGTCTTAAAAGCATCCAGTAAAGTCTTAAAAATGTCCGAGACGTCCATTGTTACAAATCAGTATGTCTTTAGGACGTCTCAAGAAACATTTAGAAGACGTTTAATGCCTTCTGGATGTTTAAATGACAACCATATGATAACCATTTTTATTAACAAATCACTATATCTTTAAGACGTCTTAAGGACGTCGATTTCAGACGTTGTTAAAACATCCATCTGCTACATCTTTTAGATATCTTAAAGACGTAAATTTAAGACATCTTTCAGACGTCCACGTAGTATGTCTTTAAGATGTTTTAAGATGTCTGTGATTGGCTTTGTCGATTGTCACCCATAGTTAAGATTTAAGACTTTCACAGTTAGATAATATACAGTTTTCCCTTTTGAGGCTTCCAGCAATGAGTCCTGCCTTTTTGGAAAAGTTTTCTCAACGTTTCGCCACCATTGCAGTCAGCTCCATCAGGGGGGCCAATGACACATTAATACTGACTTACAATTAGTACACAGACTCAGTAAAGAACGAAAGCTTCAATAGGGAAAACTGTTAATTTACTTGATTATAAATAATAAAACAATTATAATGAAGGTCATTAGAAGAAGGGGATCACTATAAAAAAAACACATGAAATGACGCTATTTAATGCATTTTTATAGAATTTCTGTGTACGGTTAGTTGTTTGCTCATTCGTCATGTTAAATTGTGTGTTAGGTCGTTGCTCACTCAAAATAACCTACTTAAATATTTTAATTGAACAACAAAGATTTTTAAATACAGTATCGCCAACTTTTACTATTTTTTAATAATTTTCGTTACGTGGTTTGCGATTATGTACATAATATATTGTACCTCGATTTCTGTTAAAATATGGATTATGTTTTTATTGCCCTGAACGTTTTAATTAGAAATATTTTATTTTAAAGTTAGAATTACTGTGTATAAAATAAAATATTTACTAAATTTATCATGTAAATCCAAATGTCAATGAATTATTTCTTTGCAATAATAATAATAATTATTTCTTTGCAAATAAAAACTTATTTGAAGACCACCCGGGTATTTTGCAGTTTACTGACTTCTTCCAGCTTTAACTATATGTGAATTTTTTTGTAGAAGTTTTATTTTAGCACTAAAAAAGTCAGGGTAGCTTAAAAAATACTATATCTGGTAATTTTCAAATAAAATGAATTGGTCAGCTTTGGGTAGTCTGTGTGGGATGTTGAATGCACGGTTGACGCTGGATGGAGTGTGGGTGGATGTAGGATTCGTGGAATACGGAAATGAAATATAAAACACCCCCTTAGCAATCGAAATTACAATGACAGAAATTGTTTATTTCAACCTCTCTAATTCAAGCTTCTCTTGAACGAGATCCAATATCGAAATTATAAGAGATATTAACACTCACTCCTCATTGATTTCTTATTTTACAATCATTTGTTTTAAACTCCATTCTATCATTTACAATCTGTCTAGTCGATATCAAGTAAATACTTGCAAGTATTAACTTAAAAATAGGATGCAGCTAAGATCATAAGTGTGTATGAACACATATGTTGCATTATCCTACTACATACTTTTTATTATAGTATTTTAGAGTTGAGGCGTTTATTTCTCAAATCGGTGAACTCCACAAACTAAAAATATCTATATTTCTTTCGAATAGACATAAGAAGTTAAGCATCAGTCAACTGCTTTACCACTAACCCAAATAGCGCAGAGACATCTTAAAAACGTCTTAAAAACATCCAGTAAAGTCCTAAAAATGTCCAAAAGACGTCTCTGAGACGTCCAAATTACGTATATAAGACGTTCAGACAAAAATTCGACGTTGTTAAGACGTCCAAAAGCGTAAGTATTTAGGACGTCCATGTAGTATGTCTTTAAGACGTTTTATAGACGTAAACTTTGCAAGTCTTTAAGATGTACACTCATGGATGTCTTTAAGACGTCTAAATTATGTCCGTAAGACGTTCAGGCATAAAATGAACATAAAATAGACGTCTTCAAGACATCGTGTATTATCTGGGTTAAATCTTAACTATGGGTGACAATCAACAAAGCCAATCACAGACATCGTAAAACATCTTAAAGACATACTACGTGGACGTCTGAAAGATGTCTTAAATTTACGTCTTTAAGATATCTAAAAGATGTAGCAGATGGATGTTTTAACAACGTCTGAAATTGACGTCCTTAAGATGTCTTAAAGATATAGTGATTTGTTAATAAAAATGGTTATCAAATGGTTGTCCTTTAAACATCCAGAAGGCATTAAACATCTTCTAAATGTTTCTTGAGACGTCCTAAAGACATACTGATTTGTAACAATGGACGTCTCGGACGTCTTTTGGACATTTTTAAGACTTTACTAGATGCTTTTAAGACGTTTCTAAGATGTCTCTGTGCTATTCCCAAATAGACCCAGTAAAGTCCTAAAAATGTCTAAAAGACGTCTCTGAGACGTCCGATGTTACAAATCAGTATGTCTTTAAGACGTCTTGAGAAACATTTATAAGACGTTTTAGGGACGTCCAAATTACGCATATAAGACGTTCAGATAAAAATTAGACGTTTTTAAGACGTCCAAAAGCGTGTCTTTCTAAAGACTTACGCTTTTGGACGTCCATGTAGTGTATTTTTAAGACGTTTTATAGACGAAATTTCGGAAATCTTTAAGACACATGCTATTGGACGTTTTTAAGACGTCCAAAAGCGTAAGTGTTTAGGATGTCCATGTAGTCCGTCTTTAAGACGTTTTATAGACGTAAACTTTGCAAGTCTTTAAGATGTACACTCATGGACGTCTTTAAGACGTCTAAATTATGTCTGTAAGACGTTCAGGCATAAAATGAACATAAAATAGACGTCTTCAAGACGTCGTCTGCTATCTGGGAAAGTTTTAAAAAATTCAAAAATTGGAGTCAATCATTTTGCCCTGTGAATGGCTCGGTTAGCGATAAAATGAAAGTTTTCAAGTAAAAGGTGAAGTAAAAGAGGCAAAATTGGGAAAAGTCACTAAACTGCAGGATTACCGACCGCCCAATTCTGTCTACAGGCGGCCGCATGGTGGGGGCGACTGTGTTAGGGGAGTTCAGTCCCATGGTCGATACCAGCGATCCATTCGCGTTCGCGTTCAGTCGGTGCGCGTTGGCGGCTCGGTTTGGTCGCTCTCCCGACTTCTCATCTCTCATTGTCGTCGTTGTCCTCGGCACCACGACTCGCGCTTTGCTTTTTCTTCTTCCCTTGCCGCGTTTTTCTCCACGGTCGCCAAGTTCTCCGCCGAAGTACGTCCGCGTGGTTGAGAAGTGACACTCGGAAGAGAGACTCGGTGATCCGCGAATGCAATCCTCTGGGGACGTCGATCGAAGCTTGCCAGAGGTGAGTTCAAATTCGCGGCAAGTGCCATGCTACCCGGAAAGCACGTGGACCAGGCCATCCACGCGGATCCGCGAGCTGAATCTGTGGTGACAGAAAGATTCTGTTCTGAGCAGAGTTCGGCAATTTTTGTTTGACATGGAGACGAAAAGCCTTTAGTGGAAACAGTATTTTGGTCTGTCATTTTTAGGAGTGTCGGTATTTACGAAAATGGTTTGACAGTGAGTCGCGAATCTGAAAAATTGAATTCCTCGCTTTTTTGGGGCGGCGTCAATTGATGTCACGAAGTGAGTGGTATATTTCTTTTTTTAGATTTTTTTACTTGCAATTAGACTATTTTCATAATTAGGAACTGTAAGTATGGAAAATATCAATTTATTTTAACTGAAGCAGTTATTTCAAATAGTGGTATATCTGTGTTATTAATTGTTGCTTTCAAAACCTGAAACGGAAGTAATTGGAATGGTTCCAATTCGCGTGACGAATTTAATTGCATTATAGAAAATTCGATCATTTGCTTAATTCAAGTAAAATTATGCGTTGCTTGGAAGAATGTTTCAAATGATGTTATTTCAAACGTGTCTAGTTTGAATTTAGCGGGAGTGAGTGTCCCTGCTCTAGAGTCGCGAAGTGTATCGAGAGGATCTAGGAAAAATGCCCGCGTATTTTTGAATTAAAACTAGATTAAATTTTAAAAGTTGAATACGAACTTTAGGATATTACATATTTTCGCTTAGAATATTTGTTGTACGAAATTGTTTTCCATGTACACTTGAATGTAATGGATTTGAAATGAATTTTGATTCGCGTAGTAGCTGCGGTGCTAAAGTGTTGATTTTTGACGCGGGAGACGAGGGTTTGAAATCTGTATAGACTACATTCTGTTTGCTTTGCGTTAGTATATTTTCTTAATCTTGATTTCGTGTCACTGCTATGTTTATTCACATTCTACAAGTTTCAAGTTAATATCAGAATGCGAAAAATAACAAAGAATGCTATATTTATATCTACTAGTAAATAAAACTATGAATGATTAACGTGTTACTAAATTTCTACTAGAGCAGTACAATTCAATACTATCACAACAGTCAAAGTGACATCTTTCATTAACAAACATTTTAAATAAATTTTTTAATAAATTTTAATAACAATTTTTTGTAAAAAATTTTTTTAGAAATATTTGTTCAATAGTTTAAAGTACAGATATTCATTTTATTCTTTCTTTTCGTTTTATTTAACATAAATTTAAAATAAATATATGTGATGTAAGAAATTTGTAAATAATATGAACAGTTTTTCATTTTAATAAGAATTTGAAAGAATGGAACTTAATGTGAATGACTGTTACTTTGTTTGGTATCTGAAAATACACTAGAAATGCTGGTAATTGGCAGACATTCAAAAAGTCACAGAGAAGGCATATGTTAAATATTAAAAAAAAATTTGTATCCTCTATTAATATTCATAGATTGCTGAACCTGTATTTCGATTGCTTTAATATTTTTAATGTCATTTATACATTTTCAAGACTACTACATATTATCACTGTTTATCAATAGATGATAGATAGAAGCTTCATTTTATTAATGAATCGAAAAAATATACAACAGTCAAGACATATTATATTAAGTTACTATTTTAAATAATAATTGAATCTTTCAACATTCACAGAAATGCATAAAAAAATTGTATTAAATATTAAATGAAAAATTAGCTAAGTAGTTCTACTACACGTACATAATATACAAAATAATATTAAATAGACAAAGGCAAAAATTCAAGTGCTGAAAATAATATTATTGTACATAGGTACTATTAAACTTTTTCTTTTAAAATTATTTTGTAATTGCAAAGAAACATTTATATTTTACACATTTTGCATCTCAAATATGTGCTTAAATACGCTGAAAGTATGTTAACATTTTTAAAACATCCAAGTCCTCCTTTTATTCGTAGTTATTTCTCAGCAATGGCTAGTGTTGGGACTGACCTGATTTGATACTATTGATACTTTCATAGTTTAATTTGATTCTCTTTGATCAATCTATTCTTGAACAAATTTTCCTGGTATTTGAGATGTACTAACACGCATAACTTTGATATCAACATCTACCTCAAAATTTACCAGTGGCAAATAAGAAACTGAAGGTTTTGATTTCGTTTGATATGTGGACATTGACTACAGAAGAAAAAAGGTTCAATTCACGATTCGATTGGTAGAGATGCCTCAATATTAATCTCCACGTGTAAATTCGCGACATCGATCTGTCGTCGACTGTGAGCCTAATACTACAATCTCATTTCATGCTTGTCATCTGTGGGAATGTATAATTGAAAGATCCTTTATCCTACTTATACGTCGTGGCAGCGTCGTCGAGGATCGAGGATTAGTTCGGATGTATCAAAGCGATCGGTTGGCAGGCGTGAGCCGCGTTGCCAAGCGTGGCCGATAAAGTGTTAAAAAGAAGATATTGCAGTTGGACACTGGTAACAAGTTCTTGGACTTTTGAAATGGTCCACAGGCTCTGGACACTGTGGGTACACATAGCGTCCTCGCGTTGCCATCGATCGAACGTTCCGCGAGATCGAAGACAAAGATAAAGAATAAGCTACGCCTGCGACTGGATAGTTCGTATGAAATCTTATTTAGATTACGACATGATCCGATCGAACGTTAAGATCTGAGATGGATATGTCTACGTTTGTTTATTTTATGGATTATCTATCTGTGTCTTTAATGCGTTGAATGAAGGTTTATCTTCATTGATAATTGAATTGTGACAGGGGGAAAAGGATGTTAGTAAATGGGGAGCTCAAAATTAGCAATGTTTTTAATGTTTGAGTCATCTAATGTTTGGCTTTTTAATAGTTGTAATCACTAATTTATGTAATTTTTACAAATGAGTAATAAATTTTTATCTAAGGAATTATAATTGGATTCTGAATTCTTCTATATTTATGGGAATTTTAAATGAGTAAAAATTTGTAAAATGTTAAAATATAGATCTATATTTTCTATATTTTCTTAAAATATTTTCTTAAAATATAGAAAATACAATAAGGAAAGAATTATAATATTTGAAAAGTGAAAGCAATTTTTATTTAGAATCTCCTTTATTTAGCTGTGTTTATGAAAATATGCATCTGCAGAAAAATCTTCAGTCGAACCACACAATATTAAATTTACATATGTTCACAAATATACATATTCATATTTAATAAGATGTATAGAATGCTTGTTAATATGATCTAGGATAATTATTTATTTACATTATTTGAGGTTAATATTTTTATGAGTTATATTAATAATTTCATAACCAGTAATAATATATACAGTAAAATATGTAGTCTGTAGAATGATTAAATTTTATTCATAGTAGTAACATATTACGATTACTATAATTAAAGATTGAGGAATATTAAAATATTCTTGAAAATACGTAATTTTTATTCATACATTTTGTCTTAGTTTCATTTAAACAATTCATTTCACTCGAGGAACTTGATTCTATCACTCGTTCCAATTATAATACTTTACTCTAGTGTTTTCTAGGGACATATAGTGACAAGGTTAAGGGGACTTCCCGAATCAGAGGAAGTCGAGGATTAATTCTTTAATGCCTCTAACAATATCTATGATTAAGTATTTGATATATTCAGGAAATTGTTCTTCACCTCAGTTAAATGAGAAAAGATAATTTCTAGTGAAGCAACGTCTGCGAAAATTTTTCTTGCTCATTTCGATGAATACTAGTTTGGAACATATTTCTGATTGGTTCAATGATTCCAATTCGGAGTCTAGACGGACCGAAGGTTAGATTTGGAGCTTCGTTATCGCGCCGAACCTTATGTAATATTTATATTTTATTTTATTTTTAGACTACTACGCTAAACTCGAATGTCGATAGTAAATCTTCTGCTTACCATTGACATTGACAATCGCACGTGCTATTTCGCGATAGCGATAGGAAGGCTCAAATATATTCGCATCGTGTCAGTTCGAGCAAATTTTATTATCAGTATTGCATTACTTCTTTCGTTGTTTAGTTGCAACATATATACGTACGATTATTTCTTGAACTATTCAAACTAAAAGTGAAAATTTTGTGTACTAAGTTTATTAATTTTGAACATAAGATTTAGAAAAACGATTGCATATTTTGTGGAACTATGTGCAAATATTTCGAGATCATTCTTACTTTTTTTTAATAAAAATGTATATTTTGATTATTATTAGGTGCTCAAAGAGAGCATAAGGATTAATCGATTGAGGGATCAGAATTTTATAGCGAAAATAAGATGTCTAACATCTTCGTATATAGGCTTTATTCGCTATTATCTCGAAATTCGTTATTTTTAGTTAGTATATTTAACATAAGACATATAAGCAGAGTACACTAAAAGTGATAGAAAGTAAGATAAAAAAAAGTCACTACTATTTAAAGAAACAGTAGAAAATTATGTGGATTGTGTATTAATAATTATAGCTGTTCAACAGCAATGTTATGTACTCTAACTTCGTTATGATAACGAGACTTTTATTTTCTTGTGATAATATCGTTAACATACGAATGTACTTGGTTGCATCCCTGACCTGTTTTAAACCATACTTGGCTTTTCAACATTACTGGAAATAGTTCTTGCGAGGGCTTTTTTCTAAGTTGACACGACCTAGGTATTACCATAAAACTTATGCAGGATAAGAATTATACATTCAAATGATAGTAAAAATGTGACGTTTTTCTAGATCTAAAGATATATGTACTATAATAATAGAATAAAATAGAATTGAAATTGGAATAGAACTGAATATAACTCAGAACTTTGAATATTGTTTATAAAAATAAATGATGCATATTTTAAGTATGTATCTAGAAAAATATCCAATGAAGAGTCGACAACATGGCTTTAGCCCTTCTTTGTGTAACTTCTAAAAGTTTCACTTTCACTTCTCTCGACACCCTTATTTTTCTGGGTGAATATAACATTTTGGACCTTAACTGATTTTAATTTTAGTTATACTATAAATTAAACAGATTGTCATTCTATTGAGAGCAGAAATTATAAATCGTAATTTAAAAACTTCGTTTTCTGAAATGCTCTTTTCAGTGCCTCTTTACATCTTGTGATGCAATACTCATAGTACCTTCTAATTCATTTGAAATATCTGGAATTCAAAGATGTAAGTGATGTACTGATTTCTATGAAAATTATCTTTAGATACATTCTTTTAAAATATCAACTAAAACTGTTCTTTCTCTTAGTAAATATTACTGAAAATTTACTCTTTCATTTAAGGTTAAAGTATACATCCGGTATGTTATCAAATTTGTCTTCTGCACACTGTGCATATTCGCTTGCAGCCTGTACTGCTACAGCATCCCGTGTGAAATCGCAGCTGCAAGTAGTTAAGACCAATAACGTGATGTTAGAAACGAACTGATTAATTCTTTCTTGGATTAATAGTAACCTTGAAAGATAAGGATATTCACACTGGTTCTGACTTAGGCCTGTTTTCATTCTCATTATGATTTGGTTATTCTATTTTCTCTCTCTTTACCCGTTTCTTTTTTGAAAATTGATGCTCTTGCCACGAGTTGACTGTCACTTTCGTCAGAGGAGAGGTCAATGATAATGCCAAGCCCGAAATTAAGATGAGCATTTATCACTGATTAGTAAGAAGCTTAACGTGTCATGATATAATCCTATAAATAATATAAATCCTGTGGTAACTGTAAAAGCAAAATAGAAAGTTGCTCAAAATTTTTATTTATAGTGTCATGTAAGTTTTACAAGTAAATTTTTTTAAAACTTGGACACCCTCGAGTTACTGCGTTAGATATACATACTATTATACACTATGCTAATTTTGGGACATGAGTCCATAGTTTGAATACTCTGCTACAAAATTTAGATTAATGCTGTTCGATTGTATTTATTGAGTCATTTTTATCAGTTACTTGAACTAAGCCATTTGGTTTAATCTAGAAAATTAGTTAATTAACTGCAGAAAAAGCTTCTAATGCGCCAAATTAATTATGAAATGAGCATTCAGGAAATTCAATATGATGGATAACACTAATTAATTTTTAATTAGTTAAATAGTCAATACACTAATACAATTTTTTATCAATTCAAAATTTAATATAAATATTGCTGTTTCTGTATAATCTCTAAGATAAATATCTCAATACCTGGACGCTGAAGATGTCAAATGTTCCAACAAGTGGACCCTCTAAAAATGCACTTAGATTCTATTTCTTGAATTGTATTTATAATACTAATGAGTATCTGTCTTCTTAGAGGTGCAATTGAAATAAAATGAAAATAAGGTAAATGTCTCACTAGTTAAACATATCCCTATACCTAAACACTAACGTTAATTTTATTCAATCCTAGGCTTAAATTCTACTGTATTAAGTAACCTAATTAAAAATAAAAACTAGTGTCACAAAATAATATTTTCAGTTTCTGGGACCTCGTAAAAAAAGTATCGGAACATACAGTTATAGGTTGTTTACTTACTGGGAAATTTGACATGTTAAGCGTTTAAGTATTAGGACGTTTACCTTAATTCCAAAAAAGAAAGAAGACCTGATATAGATAACGTTGACTTTATAACTTCATGACTGATGACACTAAAATTCATGACGGAAGAGATTTCGTCACGCCCTGTCCATTCGCGATACAAGGAGGGTAATAAACCATCCATTTAAGAAAATGCAAGCGAGTTTCGGCTCTCCTTGACACGTCCCAGCTTATACTTTCTCATGAAATTCTAATGACATCCTTCACGTCTTCATCGAATTCTCATACGTTGAATTTCTTTTTCATTCGATGCTTCTCTACGATGTACTGCTGCATATGTTCAAACGATGCCTTCAAATTCGCCAAAGGGGAACGGAGGGGAATAAACGCTGAAAATGGATGGTCGCTAGTCGCTAGGCGATATTAACGAATTCAAAACGGACACGTTTGGATCTAAGATCGGCGACGAGTGTCACGTTACTTCGCAATGCTTCGGAATGCAAAATCAACGCGTGAGTTCGCGCGCGCGCTAGCTTTCGGTTACTTACGAAGGCCTCTCCTTGGTCGCGTAAGCCGAGATGCGGAACGAGGAGACGTAGGAACTTGGTGAGACCGAAACTTGTATGTCAGTGACTTCCATGATTTGAGAGGGTAATGTGGTCCAGTTATCGAGAAAAATGGGAATTTCAAATCGTAAAAAAGAAATACTTACTGTACCGTTTTGAAAGTTTGTGTTATGTTTTACATAAGTTGATATGATTCGCATAAATCACCATTTATGTATTTTTTATGGCAATGGAAAATTTTAGATTTGGATAAATTTTGGATCCTATTAAAAATGTATTTTTCTACAGTTGGTGATTTTAATGTCCCTCTGCACTTTAAATGAAGAAGTAGACCGTTAATTATTAATCTTTCAAGCTCTAACTTTGTAAGTAAAATACATAGAATGTATTTATATTCTACATAATGTTTTTTTATTAATAGTTTGAGGCATGACTACACAAGTAATACTCCGAAACTACTTTTTTTGCCAAAGAAGTTGGTACAGTGCTCACATGGGAAGAAGGCTAGGCAAAAGAAGGCAGGTCTGATTGGTGTGTAGATCCCCACTCCAGTTTAGGAATTTTACACACTGACCTGACGCCACACGTACTGTTCGTATTGGCTGAAAGAAGTGACGAAGATTGACAATGGATCGTGTCGAGAGCGAGACAGATGATAGTCAGAGGTGTGGTTAGACAGATCCCTCCTCGCCCCTCTGCCGTTTTGCTAGCCTTCTTCTCACGTGAGCACTGTACCTTGAGAAGAGTTCATTGCTATCGTCGAGATTTGTAAACTAGTTTTGAGGCAGCAGTACATTTACAAATAAATGAAAGTTGAGTTAATGCACTGTACATACTGTTAATTGTAAAATTAGTTAAATTTCAGTCATACAAGAAAAGACATAAAATTGAATTCAGATTAAGAAGTCTTTTGATCGATCTAACTTTGTTTTCGAGATGTGGAAGGTGAAGTGATACACACCGTCTAGAATAATCAGACGCATTCAAGTTATTTATTTCTCGCTTATTTATTTATTTGACATCGTGTGAAATTGCGTAGATATATTCTAGGGCTAGATTTATTGTACATCCTCCATTGATCTAGTCAAGAGTAAAATCCTTACAACCATGATGGTCAAGTGAAGTCTTCCAAACTCATTCCACTGATTCTGACAACGTAAAGGATGATAGCTAATTCAACCTTCCTTGATGCTTAATAGGTGGTGGTTGATCTGAGGTAGATAGAACTGCTCGGTTAGGAAATATAGGATTCATCCTCTGAAGTATCTCTGAGATGTATTTTATATTAGATTTGTATTTCATTATTACCATCGCGAAGAAGCATAAACAGTACAGAAACAAATAATTAATTTTAATCAGCTTAGAGATATAGGAAAACTCATTTTTGGCAATTAGACCTATTAGTACTACAGTATTATTATAACATTGTGATAGTATTATAACACTTTTTGTTTAAAATGTCCTCTCAAATGTGCTGACACTGTTTGTCAATTTTCTTGTGAAACGTTCTGTATTTCTAGTGGTTCCAGAACTCTAAGGTTTAATGTACTTTAATTTACTTTCCTAAGTTCGAAAAGTGTGACTTAATGCATCCCAGTTTTAGAGCCCAGAATTATATTTGTGCAGTTATCTGAATAATAAAGACCTTCATAATACTAATAATAATATGTATAATAAATAATTCATAAATGTGAACACTTAGTCATACTTTTATACTTTTTATTTATTTCCATTAAAAAATCATTTGCCTTAATTATAGTAACTAACATCATAAAAAAGTTCCATAATTAGTTACTTTTCAAAAGAAATCAGCGAAGAAAAGGTGCACTAAAAAACTCGATAAGGAAAAACGCCATAAAAATCGCAGACATAAGTTACTTCCTTATAACTGATCTGTCCCTGAAATCCTGCGTTGGCATATTAACGACAGCCAGAAATCTGTAGATAAAGATGGATCGATCGATGGATCAGAGTAGGAAAGGTACGCGACAAGAATAGCTTGACCCAGACCTTAAGTGACTCTGAGGTCAGCAGCCCGACGTCGGACGCCGCTTTTATATTTCACTCGGCAACGTCGACGTAGCTGTGGAGTTACACTGTGCCTCTATAATGTTCCTCTCTAGCTTTCATTACCGTTGCGCTTATATTACCCCGCGATAGCGCCACAGAGAATAGTAGCCGCTATGTTGCACGCGAGCCGCACAACTACGAGATCTCATGCTTTTATTCGAGTCGTTAAATTCCACGACTATGCGCTTTGATAAGTTATAATTGGCCGAGTTCTCTATACACGCTCGAAACCTACGGAATTAGTCTCCTTTCTTGCTGCAAGGCCCTACATTATTACAGTGTTGGACTGTTATTAGGTTAGGTTGCAGTGGTGGTTTCTGGGCAATCAATTTGAATTTCCCGCGAAATTAAGTAACACGGCTATTTTTGCCAAAGATTATTAATTAATGGTGATCATGTAATGTGATTGCCTTAATTGTATAAAAAATAGTAGTACTAATTGGGATAAGTAGTTTAATGGTCTTGAAGGTTATTGGCACATTTGTGTATACTTAGTATTTCTTGTATTCATGTATAATTATAAAAGACGTAATGAAAATTCTAGAGATAGATATTCCCTAGAAAATTTTCTATTATTTGTTCTCTTTTATTTGAATATTATTTACTCTTAAAAAATTCGTTCCTGAAGAGGTTAAGTTTAAGGGATTTTTTTAAGGCTTTAATATGCTGTAACTCGTTGAGTTCTGTATACACGTTGAAAGTTCACAAAATTGGATGCCTTTTTGTTTGAAAATTGCAAGTCATCGGAATTTTGAGTTTTTGATTGTTAAGCTTAGCTATAGTAGTGTCTTCATTTTTATATTTTCGATTGAAAAATGAGACTGGGTTTCGTATTTTTTTCATTTTCCAGATTAGTATTTAGAAAAAAAAAGTAAAATTATTTTATTTTATATTACAGTTTTCAGAACCATTTTTCCAAATCCAAAATTAGCTACTATTATACTTAAATTAATTAACTAAATTAAGAATTATCCTATAGTGATTCATTTGGTTTGACCAAATAATACGATTACTTTTTCTAACTTTTCTTTAAAATATACGTGTATAATGAAATAATTACATAAATTTGTCTTGTAAATCGCCTCAAATTATATTCAAAGTACTCTTATCAATTGCTTCTCCTTTTAATCGGCTTTCAATACTCCAAACCCAATGGTACTAATTTGTATTTAAGAAGATACGCTTAACGATTCATAAACGATGATCATACTAACCAATTATGTACTGGTTTCGTTAACGTTCTTCTTTTTTGTCTCGTTGATCCAAGATTATCTGTGACTGGTTGTCGTAAATTAGAGCTCGAGGGTTACCATTCGCTAGCCCATACGCACGATTCGAAGGAAACTATTTCGACGGTGGTGCAAGCGTGAAATAATTTCGACCGCTATTTTTATTGAGCGCCTATTTTATTCGCGATTCCAGTGTCTGCAACGAGTCCGAGACGAAGACCGGTTTAAAAGAATGTTTCCTCTTGATCTTGGAATCGTATGGTGTTTTAGTGATACTAGTATTTCGGAGAGATGTATTTATAATCTGGGTATGGCTTTCTTTGTTGTAAGCTCATGACTGTTATTAGTAATATAATATTTTACATTATAATATTTTACATTCTTACACTTTGTAAGCTCATTGATCGTAAACAGTTGTGACACTATATCGAACAAATGCTGTATCTGATGCATGCATGTATTCAGTCTTTGAAAATAACGTGTTTCCTTATAAGCTTGCCTTAAGTTACTCTATTTTATAGCAGCATACTATTTTATGCTCTTGCAATCTCTGTATTATGCATATGTTCAGGTTGTGAAAACATTTGTTTTCTTCGCTATAAGCTTGTTACCGTTTTCAGTATTTAAACAGTGTGTTAAATTTTTTTAAAAATTTGTTGTTTAGTTCCTTACCGTACAAGTCACTCACAATAAAAATGTCAATATCTTTTTCTTGAAAATCAATTTTATAGTACACTATATACATATATAATAATAGAAGACAATAGAGTCATCGCGAATTCTTCTATTTTGAATTTAAATTACATTCTGTCAACAGTAAACGAGTGTTCAGATACTATTAATCGATAGTGCCATTTAACGCTACGATGACAATAGTTCTTTGTATCGACATGCAACGTCTCCGAGATATTTTCCGCCACGTCCAAACTTGTCCTCTGAAGCGTGTATAGAAGCCCAGGTCATTTTCAACTCAATTACGGCGAAACGCGGTTCGATTATTTACGAATTAACGCGGCTGCTCGATCCAATCAGCCGAAACGTCGATTAATCGCGTACCCTCTCGTCTCGTCACGAAGATACGATCGGAAATTTCATTGCGCGGTGGTCCCCGTGTCGCACGCGCGATAAGAAAACGACGCACCGCGTCGTAAATGTTTAACGCGGCACGAATCGGTTTCACGGTAATTCTCACGGCTAAATTACTCGACACGGAGAGGAATCATCTTCTGTCGATGACCTCGTCCACGCGGAAGGCATTACCAACGCGGCTGCAGGAACACGCGTCCCTCCTTTGTTCTTCCTCTTTGTCTCTTTCATCTTCTCTCATTGTTTCCTCGTTATTTGCTTATTTGGTCGGCGATACTCGACGTAGGCGTCTCTGGAGTACTTTGAAAATGTTTATTGGGTTGATGTGGGTAGCTTCTATTTTATGGGAAGGACATCTGTGTTTTGGAATATCCTTAAGGCTCTTATAGATAGTAAATGTGTGAGGTTAGCGAATGGGTCAAGTTGTCAGTGAGCTTCTGGCGTAGCATTAGGGTAGATTAGTTTATATATTTGAGATCGATGTTCCTGCTTATGGGTGAGGGAGTGTAACAGGGAGGCATAAGGTCCCACATTTTTCCCAAGGAACTAAATATTTATTAAGAGTATCGCAATGAAATTTATCCATAGTCCCTAGAAACCATTACTACCGAGTGTCTGAACAAGAAGAAATTAGCTCTCATCCATAAAGGAGTCGTCGGGGTAGGTCTAGAGGACTCTATTCGATTTTCTAGTTGAAAAGAATTTTATTTTTGGCTGAACTTCAAGGGAATAGAATATGTACAACTCATCTTTCGAAATCCAGTTCGAATCTTTTGTGTTATGTGACACCTTTTCCCATTAAACAAAGACTCACCATTTGGCTATAAGAATGTTATTGACAAGTAGTGATAGTCTTGTCAAAGTACGCAGGTCTTGAATCCGTTAAGTTCTTTGCAGCAACAAATTGGACTTTAAAATTTTGTAAAAGTTCATTCTTGGTTGTTGTAGTGGAATCACTATGAGTCTATTATGTTTGGACTCACCCGAGTCTGACCTGATACAGGGTTGATACTACAGTCTTACCTTGCTCTTTTTGTGCGTTGGATCAAGAATCAGGTCATTAGCGATGGGATTTTGTATGTTTCTTTTTTGTGATATAGATGCTTTGAGTAGGTATTTAATAATATTCTTTGTATAACCTTGGAAGGTTAGGACAGTGTTCCGGCTGATCCCATGTTTTACTTTATTGTCCAACTCGAGCTTTGTCATATCTTAGAATTATTTAGAGCAAATGAGTTTTGCTTTTACGTACTCTTATTCATCTTCAACAGGACAAAAGTGAGCTAGCAGTACATGAATTAATTTCAGATACCTGTATACAATGAGAAAGCACTGGGTACTGAACTAATACCGACAAATATATTTCCTTTTGTTACGAACCAATTAATTACCAATTTACTTTATTAAAACAATGAGACGCAACCATGTTTACTATTCTTAGTTGAATATGTAGCAGCTCTAACCATTCAAGAATCGATTCCACTCTCATTACGCTCTCGGTCTCTGCTTTCAGGAATGAGCCACGAGGTACTCTCAAACCATCAACCAACGACGAATGTGAAGTCCAGATAATCACGGTCTATCATGCACCGTCGATAGATGAAACATTTCGCAAAAAGTCTCTGCGAGTGGTCCGACAGTCGTTAAGTTCCACGATGATTGTTTCCTAAAAAAACAAGCAACAGATGCTGAAATCAAGGACAATTACGAAGCAATAGTCCATAGAATCAACGTAGGGATAGATAACAACATCGAGGAGGATAGTTGACGGTGCAGCAGCGAATCGACGATCGCCACTTAATGGGCATTCCGCGAATCCCAGTTAGATTTCGCTGGCTGGTTCTCCACGAGGAAAGCAGGGTCCGAGAGGAGGCAAAGCCTTGAGATCTCGGCCCGAGAAGGCTCTCTATGGGCGCTCGAGGGTGGTGCAGAGTGGCGAATGACCTGCTGCTGCGCGATAATCCTCTGCCCCTCGTCTATCTCGTTCCTCGAAGCCACGAAAATGATCGACTGACCGCTCGGATGGCTGGCGTGTAACAAAACGAGCCGAAGCCCAGGATCGTTTGTTCCGACGTGGATCGTCTTATCGTGCCAAAGACACTGAACAATAAAACCGGGTAAATGTGTTTAGCTAGCAGGGGAACTGTAGACATGTCGCGAATCTCGAATCGCGCCTCCACCATCGCCGCGATACTCAGCATCGTGCTGCTCGTGATATTCTTAGTGATACTATGGACTGGTGTGCAGAATGGGATGTACATCGAGAAAGATACCGGTGTGAGCCTCGACTCTGGTCTGGGGGCTTTGAATGGATCCCTGAAGGAACCCTTGAACGAGTCCATCGCTACCGAGGCGGTTTTCGACGAAGAAAACTTCACGAACGAAGGTAAGGTTTAACGAAGCTTGCATGGAACACTATTGGCGTAGTTTGTAACAGAGAAATACTTTGAAAATTGTTGAAATTTACATGAGATATAGTTAGGAATAATTAAGTTTTAATTTGATGCTATTTCTTGGGATGCATGGTATGATAATTAGCACTATTTATCGTCTAATATGTTGTTTAGTATAGCTCACACAAATAAGTAACATTAGGATGTTGCATAGAACTCTTTTACTGTTGATACTGAGAAGGGCTAATGGTGTCCTTTAGGTCCAAGTTTATTTGTTTCTAATTGTAAATCTAACTTAAATAATATATCTAGAGCAAACAAGAAATATGTTGAGTCCTATAAGGACGAAGGTGTTTTTTTAGTGGTATTACACTACTACCTATAGTTACGTGAAGGAATTGGAATCTAAAACGTACGGTTATTCCAATTTCTGATTGAGGACAATTGGACTTCTTTTGATTTTTTGTACTTTGAGAACTTTTGTTCATTTACCATTGGATTGTACCTAAAAAATCTACGATTCCTCCCACATAGTAGATAAATTGTCTACTGGAAAAGTCCACAAGTGACTTAAAGAGTCTACAAGTGAATGGTAATCTTAAAGTTTGATTTTTTAAAGTGTTTCATTCCTCATTCTAATTTAACAATAGCTGAAGTAGGATTCTGATCATCTCACAGTTTCTTGAGAACTCAGGATTATGGACTTCTAAACTTCTTTGGACCTGTTTTATACTTTCATTCACTATTTCTAGTTTTCTCTTAGGCTTCTTCTAGACTTCTACAAACTTCTTTCACTGTTTTCCCGCCTATTGCCTAAGAACCATAGGAAGTATACACCTACTTAAGTATACACCCTAGCATAGTTGGGTGCAGCTGTTTGCACCTGATTCCGTTGATCAATATGCAAAATCTGAGAAACAATGTCACGTACTGCATTATCTAGTATCACACACGCACACGAAGAAATAATAAGAATGTGCTCCACAGAAACATCTACCACAGTTCAATGGAGTTTCCCTCAGATTAAAACTCATTTACTCCAAAGTGTACTATTATCGCGTGACGCTATCGGAGACGAATGCAAGCGAAACCAATTATCATTTTCAGTAGCGTGAGATGTAATTCGAGTATCATTGAGCGTTGTGAAAGATCCGTTAACGCGTTTAGTCTTAGTCAAGGTGTGCAGCGGCTCTCAGGGAAAGCTAGAACGTCCAGACGTCCTTGTAAGGCCGCTGCTCCAAAGCATCCACACCTACACCTACACCTACACCTACAACCATTGCAGTACAAGAGCATGAACCTTTATCCCACAGTCGGCTCCGTACTCATATTCCTACCTAACCTGTACCTGCATCCTAAGTACGCGACGACTACGTTGCTTCGTGGAGCTCTGTCTGCTGTGCACCTGATAGTGTTTCAACGAATTTTTGTCAGCATTCCTCTCACAGTTCAAGCTACAGTTGAAATTGTTGTCTCTTTTGGATTGTTTAAATTGGGAGAACCTTTAATCTGCTTTGATGCTAATATATGGATTTACTCGTAGTGACAATAATGTCTTTGAAGTCTTGTTCGTGTTGAGTTATTTTTAGACACCAAAGATCTTGGAAAACAAATGGAATAAGCGTTGTAAGCTTCGAAAATTTCAGAACGCTATTTTCAGGTTATGTTCTATTGAGATTCTAGCAGATGTCCTAAAATGACCCTAATTTTCATAGAACTGTTTTTAATTATCTATTTGATTCATGTCACATTATAATATTTTTTCTTTAAGTTCATGGCGGTAGAGCAATGAGCTTGTCAAGTGTCTGACTTACTGTTATTTTATTTCAGTTCATGTGCTAGTGACCCAACTTGGTCTTATTAGAAGTGAGACCCAGGGAAAACGAGAATAATCGTAAACAATAGAGGTTAGGTATAGCAATAATTTCATAGCTACGAAGAACATTATTAGAAATTCTTGTAAAGTTAATTTATAGTTGTTTGCATTCATATTACTCTGTGAATTTTTTTTATTTAAAAAAGAGAAAGATTCTGTAATTACGCTTCCACAATAAATTTCCAAGATTTCAACCCCTTGGTTGGCGCAGACGCAAAGCATAGAGAAGATCTGTGCAGGCCATCGTATAATAATAAACGCGCATGCGCGATCTCACGACGACTCTATCCGCGCATATAGACGCATAATTATTCCCATGGATCCGCGGATAGCGGCACACTCCATAACGTTCACTTACACCTTCATTCTCGATTGCAGCTAGATCCTCTCGCAGCACCGCCACTAATTTCAAGCGGTTTATTAGTTTCTCTGAAGTCCGTTATCTTGCCGCATCTTTCCTCGCGAGCACACCACTCGCCTATAAGCTTCGATCGAGGTGTACCTGGTAATCATTAACGACCGCTAATTGCGCCAGTCGAGGATTATTCTAAGCTTTCCTTCGATGTCGATTTGTCCACGTCTGGTCGCTTGGCTATTTCCATTCAGCGATAGTGTTTTCTTTTTTCTAGATTAATGCCGCTGTTTCAGCGAGTTTATAGCGGGAAACACGTTTTTCAGATTAATTGACGTGTTGAATGGTTGTTGAACATGTAATTAAGTGTGTAAAGAAGGAAAACTTAGGGATTGAGAATACTTGATTGTAAAATTGGATCGTACCGACGAGCTTACAGCGAGAGAGAGTGGTAGTCGTAAATGTTTCTATGTAACAATTGAAGTACTTAGTTAACAGGTTCCTTTCTTTAATTCTGTAAGACAATTTGTAAAACATTGATAGTCTGTATATTTACAATGAATTTTTATGAAACAGTAAATGAAATCATTAAGGAAATAATAGGTAAATGACATTCTCGAAAACTACAAGTCATTTTTAACTTTGACAAAGTTAGCTGCTTATTTTTCATTCAGTGTAATAAGTACCGAGTACTTTTTACACAATTGATATTTTTAATTTAAGCATTCTTTGTGTATAGTTAAATGCGTTTTTCTATTCTTTATCTCTTCCGTTCGAATACACATTTGCATTAATTTTACTATTTTCGACGTAAATCTATCAATTCAGTACTTGTATCACGTTACTACTTCCTCACCAACGAAGTCGTTTTAACACTTGAATATGCACACGTGTCTATATGTACAGGGTGTAAAAAAGTTTAATTTTTAAGGATAAGTTTGTGTACTACAAACGATGTAAATATTCTTTAGAAAATCTGTTGCAATATTTACCTTAAAAGTAAATATAATAATGATGATAATAACTATTTTATCCTACTTATTTAGTAAATTTAACCTCAATTTTGAAATCACTTACATTAGTTTATATTTTCTTTCATAGAAGAATCAGAATTCAAAAACATAATAATCGTGTAATTCCATTAAATCGTTTTTTAAAATGATTAACTTAGTCCAAGCAGCTTTCATATCCTACCATATCTCACAGTAGGAACACAAAGTGGGGGGAACGCTCCGCCTACCGAAGAGGCTCCGCGCAGTCTAATTGGTTAAAAGTTTAACAACCTCTTATAAAGAAGCTATCCATTTACCACATATAATTTTTTTACCTTGCCACATTTTTAAGAAAAGTAAACAAATATTGTCCCTTAATTTTGAAACTGAATTAATTTTTGTGGCAAGTTCCTTCATCTGAATCGCTCAAAATTGACACGAAAGACGACGCTGAGACGCATGATACTTATTTTTGTCACACACTGTATGTATAGCAAGGAGCGTATGCACGATGTTACATGCCTTCGTGCAGACGTGCTTACACGTGCCGATGTGCACGGATGGGCGCATTATACACGTCGCATAACGAATACACGAAAGCCCCCACGAAACTTCAGAGGTAATTCTAGGGAAGATGGTTTTCCATAACTCGTCCCTACAGCTCGTTGAGATTTCGCCTCGCAGCATCGACGGCTAACATCCGTGAACTCTGAGAACAACTTTTGGTAGCTTACTACTTCTCGCAGTAGTCTCCTTCCCAAGAAAGGGAACAAAATTATGGCCGTATTTGCGTTAGGAGAATTCTTAACAAGTATAATGCATTTTCAAATTTTTCTTTACAGGTACAATAATATATTCGTTAAGTCTTCAAATGTTAATTTGGCCTTCTTGTTTTAAATAGAGAACTTAGAAATTAATTATCTGGGCAAACGTAGTTGTCATTTGCTCATGAATGCAGTAAGATAAGATCTGAAAAAGCTTCTAATTTTGTTTTGTAGGTGACAAATCTTCCGAAAAAGTAAAAAAATTGATTTCGCTTTTTAAGACACTTCTACTTTTCCAAATTCAATTTTTCGTTTTCCCAGTTCAAAAAGCAGTCTTTTATAACTAAAATTATAATTTTTTTAAATTTCTACCTCGTATTTCAGTTACATGTCTTGTACAAGACTTAAAATTTCATAAAAATATGAAAAGAATCTAAAATTAATTTTGTTACCGTTTGAGAGGAGAAATTTCTCTTAATGAGTTTACTGTTTCTGTATTTTAAGAGTTTCGAATTAATGCTTTGAATGTACCATATATGGTACACGGACAATAGAGCGGTTAAAGAGTTAATTCAGGTGGGAAAAGGTAAAAGGAATATGTAAATGTAATCACGAGTCAATGCTCGAGTTCGAGACCGTGCCGGAAAGACATACGAGGGACTCGCTATCAGCAGTCATTAAACTCTTATCTAGCGAATTAAAAGCGAAACATAAAAGATCAACGACGCGTGTCCCATGTTAAAAATTGTATCACTCAATTCGGGACCAGAACGTTGCGTTTCGTGATTTACCTTTTTTCGATATCTTCACACCTCAGCTTCTAAGAAAATTCTGCAGTTGGGGCAGTTCAGGACTTCTCAAGTTCTTTGATAAAACCAAATAAAGTACTTTAATAAAACCAAATTTCTTGAATTTTTGAATTCATAATTCCGAATTTTTTAACTTTATAAATTACTGGAGTATTGGTAGTGTTTGGAATTCTCCGAATCTCTTAAATTTGTGAATTTTGAATTAAAGTTGAGTTTTTTTTTGAAGAATTTAATATGCAGATATTTTACAGCTACATATTCAAACACAACGAATGAATTTCGAGCATTTGAGTAATTCTTGTGACTGTTGTAATGTTTTATCGATATTTAAGCACTATGAATATTTAAGAAATACGAAAATATTTAAATAATATTTAATTATTCAAGTATTTATGTATGATTTATTTTTTATTTTATTTTCACATATAATAAAATGTAGCACTGTTAAACTCAAAACATTTTTATTAATTTCATTAATAGTAATTTAATAGTCCTACATCTGGTGTGAAAATAAAAGGAGTGGGGAGCACAGAAATTCATCTGCACATAATAATTGGCACTCTTACCCTACTTCGTAGCTGCCAAAAAACTATTGTATGATTAACATGCAATTTCTTCGACACCTGATATGTACCAGAGTAAATTCTAGCCTTCAGCTAGTTGACAATTTCTTCTGCTCGACCACGCGATTCATTCTTGAGATACACATCTACGATTCCAGTATTCGAATATAAAAAACTTCGACAAATATTTCCAACCGCAGTCCACATCGTGAACCACGGTTCACGCCAGCAGTCTTACCTCGAGGCGCTCGAAGAGATCTAGCTATCTCCCCGTGATTATCGTCTTGTCATGATGTAGTTGTCATCGGGCGGCAAAGGTAGGAAGCGACGTATCCGTACATCGTAAATATTCAAACATCCATGCGCTTATCTTGCCGAGTTATCAGCGGCCGATTGTAAGTTCGTCTATTCTATGACGTCAACTTACACGAGCCCACTACACCGTCGAATTCACCTGTTGTAAGGCTCCTCGCTACTAGAGAGATGAAGGTAATATTTCTCGTTGAACGCTGGGACCGTGAATGGGCTTAGGAATTACACATTTCGTAATTTGGACTGCGAGAAAAACGAAATTGAGATACAATGTCTTTGCGACTATGATGTATTACAAGGGAGATCCTTTGAAACTGATTACACCTGGTTAGGCCATAAAAAATACTGTAGCCATTTGATTAAGTGAAGAGTTTGAGGAACATAGACTGAAACTCTAATGTTGTCAGTGAAATTTGGTTTTTAAACAGTGGGAGAAAAATATGATTTTGGGAAGAAAGTGGGAATGATGAATTGTTGTTTAATTAATGTTGTATTGGATATAGATTTTAGGAGGTGCTAAGCAGTGATTGCTAAGCAGCAGGATAGTCTTGATGTGGCAAGGAGAAACTACCTGTTAAGCACAGATTAAAATACTTGTACACTAATTTAGGTAAACCTTTAGTTTGTGGTTTAAATTTTTGCTAGTTGTTTGTATCTTTACTGAAAGAAGTAATATTATAATATAATGTATGTATATTACCTAAATCAAATTGATAATTAAATTGCCACTGTTTTACAATTTTTTAATACTAGTAACGCGAAATAAATATGTACCTATTTTATTACCTTCATTAGTAGACAATGACTGTCACGAACAGACAAATATAGACCAGTAGTGTTCTTTCGTATTTGAATAAACATGACAATAATTTTGATATACTGTGAAGAATGGTAAACAAATATTGATACGAAATGAAATATTGAAGAATAACATTTGAACTCAGTTTATCAATGTCTACATTGTAGCATTTTGATTAAAATTACCAATATTTGTATTTGCCTCTTGCACGTTGTAAGGGTAACCAAGAAAACAAAATAATTTTACAAAGTTGCTAAATTAAAAACAAAAGAAGGTTGTAGATGGAGACTTTAGTGATGTTTTTCAGATATACATACAAAACTGCTTACGAGAAAATAGACGATTCTATTTTGGGACATATAATTAGATAATGGCACTTACAGACTACAATTATTTTACTATGTACATTTTGAAATATTGCAGTATTTCAAAATTTGATACTTGAACTTGATGCTTGAATAGTATTCATGTATTTCAATATTTAGGTAAATATTGTAACATTTGAAAACTTGAAAATCAGAAATAGTTCATGCTGAGAAACCAAGAATATGTAATGTCTATTCAAATAATATCCACTTTTAGTTCTCACGTGTCTTTTCCATATTTAATTCATCCTAATTCGAAACGGCTAGGTTTCTACAGAAACATACTTTTCCTTGCCATAAATTGTGTTTTAGAAATTTGACTTGTCGTCCCGTTATCGGGTAGCCAGGAGAAACATACAAGGTGTTCGACAACAGGTGTCAGAAATTTTAAGAAGTGATTCTGATTATGTGTACGCCTTAATAAGAGAAAAATCAAGAATGCTTTTGAGGCTTCATTTCCAAATTATTAGTTGTTGAGAAAACGCCTAAAATACACCTAAAATGTATCTGACTTATGGATTCATTCTACTAGTATCGCTGCGTCTGACCTGGCAGTAGAATAAACCTCAAGTCAAGCATAATTCTCGCGCATTTTAGTTGTATTTTTCACAATTAATAACTTAAAAGCGAAGCCATAAACACAATTTCATCATTTTTAATTTTCATCTTATTTTAGTATTTAGAATCACTCTTTAAAGTTTCTGGCATCTGTTATCGAACACACATGGTCGATTGAGGTTTTTTATATGAAGCTCTAAGCTGGCAACTATTGATGACACTCTTGATATGAAAAGCAGTAAGGGTTGATACTAAACTAAAATATTCCTTACTTTTTAAAAGAATCCTTTATAAAGAATAATTGCTTTTAATCCTTGGTCCAAAGTAAACTGAATTCTGTAAAACTGTTTTCAATTAACTCTCAACTACAGACACTCAAGTTTAAGATACAAAGACATTGATATTAAACACCTATAAAATTAGTATGATGATATCTAAAATATAGAGACGAGGTATAAAATACATTCCCAATTTTCAGTATAAAATCTTCCATATTTAGACCAACGCAATAACAAAAATATATCCCATGGAGTCTAGCAGATTCCATGTTGATACTTAGAGGTCAAATGTGACTTCAGAAGAAACCCCTTAATAAATTGAAACTAATTTTTTTTCTTAAGTATTTGCAGACATTTATTATAATATATTATGAATAAAAGATGAAGCCCCTTAAAGTGAGGCCCTGGGTCCAGTCCCTGTCCTTTTATTCTGGCCATCGAACACCCTAAATAAACTATCGCTATCGGCCATGGAGATACAGACTCGCGGCTGGAGGTTAGCACGTGAATCTGAGCTCGAATTAACCCGCGCTAATCGAGCAGGAAAGAAGCGGATGCCCCCTTCGGTCGTTCTCATCGCGAAGATAACTCGAGCCTCGCTATTATGCGGCGAGCCAGCCCGCTTAAGAGTTTCGTAATCGGTGTTCCGTTTAAATTCCCTTACGTTCTAATCTCATTTGCATATCGAGCACAGGCCGCGATTCCGAAACGGCCTGATAAACTGTAGGAAATCTTCCGCCGCGGACGATTTCGCTGAACTTTTGGAATATTTTCTCTCGCCTGGCTTCTATTATTAGATTGTCCCGTAAGTAACGACACCTTTCTTTTCTAAATACCCGGGATCAAATATGCAAATCGTCTTTCCCGATTCTCGAATTCTTCCTCGCCTCTTTTACTTGTTCCCCTTTTCTTCTCGCGTATCGCTCTTTCGATTTCGTAAGAATTCGATTTCCTGCCTCGTAGCGCGAAAGTTTATAGTTTTTGTTTATTCGTTCAGGAGAATGTGTTCCATTAAGCCAAAAATATGTACGTACACGTATGAGAGAAAAAAGTAGAAACTGTATTGTCATAGAACAGACCTATTTACTTAGTTAGAAATTGATTGAGAAAAGTACAAATGTATAATATACAGGATGTCCCAGAATTGGTGGTACAAATGAAATGGGGATGATTGTACCCAAAAATTACGACGAAAATGTCGAATAAAATTTGAGGAAACGTACGAGAGAAAAAAGTATAAACTGTATTATCATAGAATAGACCTATTTACTTAGTTAGAAATTGATTGAGAAAAGTACAAAAGTATAATATACAGGATGTTCCAGAATTGGTGGTACAAATGGAAAGGGGATGATTGTATCCAAAAATTATGACGAAAATGTAGAATAAAATTTGAGAAAACGTATGAGAGAAAAAAGTAGAAACTGTATTGTCATAGAATAGACCTATTTACTTAGTTAGAAATTGATTGAGAAAAGTACAAATGTATAATATACAGGATGTCCCAGAATTTGTGGTACAAATGGAAAAGGGATGATTGTATCCAAAAATTATGACGAAAATGTAGAATAAAATTTGAGAAAACGTATGAGAGAAAAAAGTAGAAACTGTATTGTCATAGAATAGACCTATTTACTTAGTTAGAAATTGATTGAGAAAAGTACAAATGTATAATATACAGGATATCCCAGAATTGGTGGTACAAATGGAAAGGGGATGATTGTACCCAAAAATTACGACGAAAATGTCGAATAAAATTTGAGAAAACGTATGAGAGAAAAAAGTAGAAACTGTATTGTCATAGAATAGACCTATTTACTTAGTTAGAAATTGATTGAGAAAAGTACAAATGTATAATATACAGGATGTTCCAGAATTGGTGGTACAAATGGAAAGGGGATGATTTTACCCAAAAATTACGACAAAAATATAGAATAAAATTTGAGAAAACGTACGAGAGAAAAAAGTAGAAACTGTATTGTCATAGAATAGACCTATTTACTTAGTTAGAAATTGATTGAGAAAAGTACAAATGTATAATATACAGGATGTTTCAGAATTGGTGGTACAAATGGAAAGGGGATGATTGTACTAAAAAATTACGACGAAAATGTAGAATAAAATTTGTTGATGTGCTCTTACATACTTATTTTTTTTGTATAGAATCACCCCTTTTTCTCTTCTACTGTCAGTTTTGAAACAGCCTGTATATACTTTTGTGTATCGTTCGAAGAAAATTAGAGTAATTTTATTATACTACATTCTACAGAGATAGAAAGAAGCACTTTTTTCAGACAACGTCTAATTTTGCACATTTCCATTATGGAACATTAGGTTCCAAAAAAGTTATTTTTTAACAAAACAGTTGACTAGAATAAAAATATACTTTGGAGTAATTTGTTCTCGGTATAAAAATTTAAGGTTCTTTCCTTAAAATTGTTTAGAATACTAGAACTATTGATTTAAAATGTGCCAAAAATACAAGTTTTTGAAAAAGTACACAGTTCAAAGAAACGATATTAATTTAAATACTTGTTTTTTAGTTTTATCGAGCATTAACTAAAAAACAAAATAATATAAAGAAAACTCGTACTATTCGTTTTGATTGCTCTGGTAATTTTAGTGTTAATAATTATTATTTTATCATTGTACTATAGTTATCTTTCGCTATATTTCGTTTTGTTTCCAACCAAGTAATTATTAAAATCGCTAAAAGTGTTATTACCTGATATGCGTGTATTTTACAGTTAACATTGCCACTGTGACATTAGTATTTCATTCGCAGCGTCAAGTTGCTGCAGTTTTGTCGCGAAATATTCGAAATTACATCATTTTACGTGTTCACACAATACGTGTGACAAGTATTAATCAATCGGTTCGTGCCAAAAATTCGGCCTGATTTTGTCAACAAATTGTCAGTCGCTTAAAAGATGCATATCAATAATTATTCAAATAGAACGCTACCTATTTATAAATACGTTTCAAGGATTCGAAACTTACAGTGAAACAATTTTTGATGTAGAGTAGAATTTATTATTAAAAATACAAAGGACAATAATATTAGAAAATTGGTAGTTTTTGCTTTTGCAAGGTAATAGAAAATAAATAAATATTGCAAGCTGATCATTTTAAGTGGAATAAATTAGAGTTTTATAAATTGGATAAAAAAGTGAAATAATGTAGTAGTTAAATCTTCATTATACTTTTTAATAATGAAATTAGATACAGCAATTAATAATTATCTTCTTATATACTTATTTTAAGTTATAGCCTATAAAAATTGATAAATAAATAATAAATAAATTGTTATTGAACAATTAAAATATTTTTATTTAATACATATATTTATTTTTAAACATTTCTTTTCTAAGATGGATCAGAAGTCTACATACATAGTCTGAACTTTTAGCGTGTCTTTTCAACGCGAAAAGTGCGTACGTTGTGAGGGGTTCATATTTCTGCAACAGTTAGCAGTTACAAATATCACATGTTCAACAAAACACCGCATCATACGAGTATGGTGTCTTATTTTTCAAAGTTTTTCATCGTGTTTGCAATTTTCTTCGTGTCTACTTCATCGTCTAGTAGCGAACTATCCAAGTAGAGTTTTTACTCAATTTGCATTTTAAATATACTTCTCAAAACGAAACCTTTTTTTTCTTATGTAAAACCAGTTTTTTTCTATATTTAAATAATTAGTAACTTCTATAGTATATTTTTACAAATATTTCTCCAAGTTATTTTATACATTTTCTAAATCTTAAATTGGAAGAGACAGGACTTTTTAATCTCTTCCTGGTATATTTACATTAATTATCATTAAATCAAATATTTGAAACTTTCTGCAATAAAAATGGGATTTCAGAGGAAATTCCAGTGAATACATAATTGAGAATATAGTATAAAATTTCTTTGATACTGTAATCATACAACTAGCGAAAAACTTATATTGTGTAAAATTTATTTTTGAGACATGTATATATCATATACATGTATCACTTGAATTTTCTTTAAACTGTTTGTTGCATGAAAAAATGTTTCAAACCAAAGTTGTTTGATGGCGAGGATACGCTCTTTTTAGGTATGCCTTTCTTGATACCAAACAAGTTTCGTTTGAAACATTCTCTCATGTAACAAACAGTTTAAAGAAAATTTTAAGTGATACAGTTGCGAGACACCCTGTATATGTACATGTCTCAAAAATAAATCTTACACAGTATAAGTCTCTCGCTACTTGTGTGATTACAGTATCAAAGAAATTGTATACTATATTCTCAATTATGTATTCACTGGAATTTCCTTTGAAATCTCATTTTTTGTTTATTTTTGTTTTTTCTAAAATGAAGATAAAGAAAAGTAAAAGTGAAACTTATTGCCTCTAAGTAATTACAAGAAATGAAAACAAAACGATAATTTTAGATACAACTAGAAGTTACAGTAGTATAATCTTGACAACTATTCTTTCTATTTGCACCTATAAGATCATTTGAAAAATTTATACTATTTTCTAGATTTAAATTTAATATATGACAATTACTTCAAACTCGACATAAAGTACATATCTGTATAGAGTACCTAAAAGCTCGTTGTAATCTCTTCTATTTCTACTTTCTGTCTCGAAAGCACTATAATCCTTCAGTATAACCTCTCAGACAAATATCATTGACACGATTAAATAGAAATAGAAGCTTAAATTCTGTAATTTGGGTTTTAGAGAAGCTGCAACTCTATATCGAAAGAAAATGATAATAATTAACTATTATTTATCATTATTACAATGTACAAGCAAGTACCATTTACAGCAAACAAGCACCATCAAACAGCATCATACTATCTGATATTTTTGTCATAGAAGGTTTAATTCTTTAACATTTACGAATCGACCAAGGTCCTAATACGAGTTTTCTCGGGTGAGCGCGCAAAAGAGGAAGATACCCGTATTCGGGAACGAAATCGAAAATCGTGTTCGAGATATCTGCACGATGGTGTATTTACACGGGTAGACTGCACGGCGACGACCTCCAACCAAACCGGCCGATCTGCTTGAGATACACATTCAAGTATACATACGCATTTTTATGAACGAAGCCCCCGTACGCTCCCACTCGATCCGTTTCCTCGAACTAACCGCTTGCAGGTATTTTAAAACGACCTTGAAATTTGAGGCAAAAAGTTATTTTGCTGGAGACACGGGGATAATTAACGGACTTGTCGTTCAAATTTATGTGTAATTCAGCGTGTCGGAATTTATGCTACGATCCGAGGGAAATGTTAGGCGAGGGAGAGGTTAGGGTCTAGAAAACAGTAAGGAGATCGGAGCTATTAACGAATATTCGATTCTGAGCAAATAATTGTATTTGTATGGTTACTTCGACGGTGATTATGGGAGTTGAGAAGTTAGTGTGTGTTATTTGAGGGAGTTATTCTTGCGTATGAAGAACATAGTAATTTAAGTCTGTGAGTGATTTTGGACTTTAAGTTGGGTTTCGTACGTATAATATAGAGGATTATAATATTTAGAATTGTGTTTGGAATGTAAGAAGAAGTAAGGAATATAACTTGGATATGTTAGATTTGTAGTGATAAAGTTTATGTTCTCATTAGTTATTAATCAATATTTGTTTATTAAGTTTATTTTGTACGTAGATTTATTCGACTAAAATTTTATACGTAGGTACTATATTTTTGAATGTACAGAATGGGCTTATAATCACAATCAAATTTTGTATTCGTTATATAATTTGGAAAATACTTAATAAAACTACATACGATGAATGTGTAAATGTAACCTAATTTATGTAACCGTACTTTCTTAACTGAATAATTCACAAAGTATTGTTCGTTCCAAGAAGTTTATCATGATTTTTCTTAAAATTTTCTCTTTTCGGAGATCTACGTTTTATCATCATTAAACGCGCCTACAAGAATAAACTGACGAGCGTCGTGCAGTTAAAAAGTAACGTCTTGTTGGAATGTGGAGCTTCAGCAGAGGATATTTTAAGAAAAGTGACGAAAAATTTCACGGAATGAACAAAACTTTGTGAGACATTTGCAAAGCATTTATGTTAGGTGGCATGATATTCCATGAGAAATATTGAAAAAAAATTATGACTATTATTTGTATTTTCATTTTACTATTTCGAAAGACACAAACTTGGACAAAGAATACACCTTATAAAGGAGGATCTACATAGTAGTATTGTCTGCTATTTTTGTCTGTCAATATTTTAAAGACATTTTTTTAATTCTTCTTAAAACGAAATTAGAATAATTTTTTAGTTTCCACAATTACAGAATGAATTTCGTATCTACCACTTTCAATCATTTACAAATTCACTCATCCAGCATTCTATATTAACTATCTCGAATTCACCATATGGTATTAAGTCACCAACTGTAACTCCCCTTTTGAGAAACCATAAAATTCCTCAGTTTGTCTATAAAACCAACCAATTGCTCAAACATCATCAATATACAAATCCCTCTTCGAAATAGGGATGCATCCAGGTCAGACATAAAAGTTTAATGCAGTCGCTCATTACTTTAAGGATACAGGAGAGTCACGATCCTTTCGAAGGAAGTTGCCACATCGGTATAGTTAAACACGAGTTCGCAATCAACGAGACAATTATCCAGGTTCACTTGGATAGCTCTGTCGGTCGAGTTCCATTCGCAGCTACTGCTGGACTATGGTCTCGCAATTAGAAGTTGCGCGTTACCCGGGGACCTCGATTGTCGCAGTGTACATTGACTCATGCAAAATGACTGCAGCGGACAACATGTCTCCTTATCTGTTGCGCTAGAATTAATAAGTAATTGTTCGCTTGGTCCTCGTTGAAGTCTTTCTAGGGGGCTTTTATTAACCCACCCAAAAGGGAGATCGCATGCATAAAGACCTACCTACTTCATTTTAAAGTCTGAAGACTCTGGAGTCCTAGAATTGCCTGGTACGGTCTAAAATTGCGAGTACATGGATTTGATTACTTTATGGTCTTAGCTTTGCAGTAGGACTTTAATAAGTAGAGAGGAGTTCATCCAAAGGATCACTTTCTATCATTTATTTTATTTTAAAGCCTGGTAACTCTGGCGTTCTAGAATTACGTGAACCTTAAAAATTTGCGATTAGACGAATCTGATTATTTTAGGACTGTAGCTTTAGAGCAGCATTTTGAGAGGTACCAAGAGTCCACTTTCTACCATCTTTGCTACCTATTTCATTTTATAGTCTGAAGACTCTGGAGTCTTAGAACAGCCTGAAACCATCTGAAATTGCGAGTAACTAGCTCCGATTGCTGTAGAATCATAACTGTAGAGCAGTATTTCAAGAAGAACCTCTGGAATCCACCCAAGGAACCACTTTCTACCATTTTTTTTCACCATTTCCTTCTAGATGCCAAAGAGGCAGTATTTATGAGCCACTCGCGGCATCGCAGTTGGAGGTCCTACCGATCCGCCTGAATCGTACCACTCTCAGTCTATGCGCCTCTAGATTTCACTTTTCTTGGACCGAATAACTCGCACGAAGGTGTTAGATGCACTCGCCAAGTGCGTTTAACGAGAGCCTAGATATTAGAAGGGGAGTCAGCCTGGTGCATTAGGTTGCATTAAGGAGCCTCACGCGATTCGCGGTGGATTTACGCGTCACGTGTTACAGATAGCTTGGAATAATGGCCGGATTAGATGACTGCGAAGGAGAGAGTGTCGAGGACGCATCCACGACCAAAGAAGGCGACATTAAATTCAATGGTCGACGTTTATCGCCGCGTCAAGTTGGCTCGCGACAAGAGGCGCCATTTACTCGGTACTCGCAGGTGACTTCGCTGAAAAGGGAAAAAACGAGGTGTTCTGAACTGGATCGCGCCGTTACACATACGGCTGCAAGAAGCAAATATTATGGCGTGAACTGGGCTCGCTTTCAATGGGAAAATAAGTCAAGTGCCTGCTAGCGGAGACATGGGCGAGCAAACGTCCGCGTGTATGAGGGACACGTTAAGACTCTCCACGTGGATATCAGGTGTCACCGCGGCGAAAAAGATGAAAGATCCACGGAAGTGGAGAGGATCGTTTTACGCCGCTTTCTGAATCCGCGAGACTCAGTTTTCCCATATCGAATCGCTGATTCATTTTTATCGCGTGATGCCTCGGACTCACTTTCGGTCTGATCGCTGTCGAAAGACTTGGAGGAGAAAACTCTTTGTTCAGCGCTATATTTCAGTGGTTAATTTTCACTCTTTTAAATTGATTTTAAGCCAGCTCAAAATTTGTGTAGCTAGAACATGAATTTTCTTACTTAGATTTTGAAAGTTATTTTCTATAAATATATGTGTAAACCTACTTCATGTGATATATTTTATATTAGTCATTTTTGTTTATAATATTATATACGTACTGCATTATCAGGTAATATGTGTATATGGTTCCTCAAGTTTCACATTTTGAGTAATCAAACCAGGACTAAACTCAGTTACTTGAAACTGCAAGTTAGTAGAGAGGTGTATCCAGTAGAGCCACCTTAGCAACAGACATGGGTTATGTGAGTAGCTAAATTAGTCACTTGATCATGGAGAACGTTTTTAGCCACAGTTGTGGTCAGAAGAAAATTTATATTTTCAGATACACTTATCTAAGGAACATTAAACTCTGATTTAACACAGCATGATACTGATGAATGCCTTTCTTCTATTTCATAAAGGGAACACACAATAATTTCTTTTCATTAGAGTATGGTACGTTTAACTTTCAGTAGTATCTTTATTCACATTTTAAACTTTCTTTCAGCAATCCAGCGACATTTCAATTCCCTTTATATTTTCTGATAACTTCGATGACAGGATCCTTTATCCCTCTAAGTGAACATGTCATGTAGTTGTCATGAGTCTGTTGATTGTGAAACGCTCGATGATCATACTTTTTAGTACCAAATCTCTTTAGCAAAGCGACCTTCATTGCTCAGTGATTCATTGTAAGCTACCTTCTTTCTCGATTTGCATTTAAACAACTTTAACCTGGTGTTACTGAGATGGACTTCTGTGAATGTAAGATGGACAGTTGTATACGTTGTCAAAGATTGAGAATCAAATTTAGGAGCATTAATTTTAGCTCACTCTATATAGTAATGTCAATATAAATAATATGTAAAACCAATAACTTTATCTAAAAATTGTTGAGATCTGTTACATCTCGTCTTATAGTTGGTGTCCTTAGTTTAAAGGTCCTTCCTATCTTTTATAAGTTTTTTGTATTTAACTTTGAGACTATAGCGAGAACAAAATTTCCTCCTTACAAATTCGTTGATATCACCGAATCACGAGACTATAGCGGAAAACATTCTGAACACTGTACTTTGAACGTACATTTGGGCCAGCGCCTCCATTAGCAAACTTTTAAACCTCGAATAAATGCTCATCCCTGGTCTCATTAGCCGACTCCTCGACGTTCATTGATAATGCAAATGAGGATTGCGAAAGTGGCATCGTTGACACATTCTATGGGAATTTCGCATTAGGTGTAATTGTCGGCGACAGAAGAGATACGATGTCGGCGGGGGTCAAGTATAATTGGCGTGCTAGTGACGATTGCACCACGGCGCAATTCCGCCTCGAAGTGCGCGTCAATTTTGAAATTACGCGAGGCTGCGCGAATTAGAAAAGAAGGGAAAAGGTCATCGACGATCCACGGCTAACTGTGGTCTTTTGCACTTTTTTTTCCGACTGCGTACGAGTGTCCCTTGCCGCAGATGCTTCGGCTGGAATGTCCTTTGCATGAGCGACTCGTACGCGTATGCACGCTTCAGCTCTATTCATACGGTCGTTAATATCGTCGACGACACGGGTACCCTGTTCGAGCGGCGTAACTTTTAATCGCATGCAAGGTTCCCACGAGATCGCTGTCAATTAAAATACTCGAGCTTGTATCTGATAGAAACGACAGTTCTAGCCGTGTCTAATGGCACTTTTTGCCGGAAATTGGTAGAATCGAAGCATCTTTGGAGAGATGGGTTGAGGTTAGGTTCGAATGGACTGAAAATGGCGGTTTAGAGAGACTGGCAGATTTAGGATTTTATGATATTATAAGGAGTTACATGGAACTGATATTTCATTTACATTTCTTTGTAAATGTTTTTTGAAATAATATTTCGTCACTTACAATATTACATGATATTATATTTAAAGTATTGACATTTTTAATATTATTTCTTAGCTTTGTCCTTTAAATACAATTCACATAATTTATACATAATGTAAATATTATGTTATGCAGTCAATTAAAAGTACAGAATATTCTTTTGTACCAATATACAGGTTTTGTACAGGTTGTACCAAATCTAATGGTCCTTCAAAGAGTGAACTTATTGAAGTTAAATTTTTTTAGTATAAAATGGTCACTATTTTTCCTATGTATTTTAATTATTCTTTCATTCTTTTCGTTTTCATCTTTAATAAGATAATATTGTATCTCTGATAAAATTAAAAAGGCATTATCAATGCATAAGTCTAGGTGTGAGCTGATAACAACAGAATACTATATATTACTATCTCATACTGTTTTTTATCTCAGATAATATTTTCCGACAAATTAAATATTTAACTTTCACCAAAAGTGGCCAGTGACATAGAAGGTAAATACCCCATACTGTCCTTTTTCTCTCTCTCCCCTCTTCTTAGATTAAATTCGTGAATCTAAGGATTCCGATCTACGATTAGACCACACGCGGTTCACATACACACGATTCATGATCTATGATGTATTACGCGTATCGGCCGTCGAGCTGATACATGCATCAGCGCAAATCATTTATCAATCGCTATCGATCGAATCCATCGAAATTCTTATTCGACTCTGACGTACTATCTATATCCCTCTGGAATGAAGAACTGAACCCTTTGTGGTGAACGAATCGATAGAATGCTATGCAACAGGACAGTGTTACGTGGTTCAACTGTCCTTATCAGCTCAGTGCATTGATTACATGTAAAACCACTTTCGAACATTGTTAGTTAGAATTAATTTGTTGTAGAATCTGTGCTTTTTGATCTGCAAAATTGGAACACAAAATTTAAATTTTGTGGCTTCAAATTTTTTAATTTCCCACTTTTAAATGCAGTGTCTCATCTTTCTAGTTGTACGGTTTACATATCATGAGTCCATAGCGAGTTACTTACTCATGTGTTTAAATTTTTATTTTGACAAAGATGTGAGTGAACATACAGCAGAAAAATGATTCGTTTATTCTACATAATTTTTACATACAAAGAATATGGTAACTAGCTCGTAATGAGAATGTTGAACATTTGTAGATGCATTCACGTTTCCTAGGTATTACTTTACTATTTCGATACAGGTTCACGATTTGAAACCAGTTAAGAGTTTACGTAGGAACTTGAATGTCTGTCTTTAAAGGCGAGTGAGAGGTTAAGGGAAGGAATAGTTCAAGAAAAATGTGAGTGTACCATCAAGTTCATGCCACGATAACACATAGAATTGCAGAATTACCAAATATAGTACTTGCAAAATAGTTAATTTGCCTCTTTTAAAGGGTTAATTTCTAATTTACTTGGAGATGAGGGGGAAAGATGTGAAGAAATTATTTTCCAGAAAAGAGTCCAAACTTGATCACCCATTCCAAGTGCTTCGCAAATCAATCTCTAGAATTGAAATCCACTTGGGATGGACTTGGGATCCACTTGGGATACACTTGGGATCCACTTGGGATCCACTTGGGATCCACTTGGGATCCACTAGGAATTTACTTGGGATTCACTTAAGATCAGCTTAGGAAGCATTTAATATCCACTTGGAATCCACTTGGGATCCACTTGCGATGCACTTGGGATCCACTTGGGATACACTTGGGATCCACTTGGGATCCACTTGGGATCCACTTGGAATCGACTTGAGATCCATTTGGGATCCATTTGAGATCCACTTAAATCCACTTGAGATCCACTTAGGATCCACTTGAGATCCACTTGAGATCCACTTGGGATCCACTTGGGATCCACTTGGGATTCACTTGGGATTCACTTGGGATCCACTTGGAATCAACTTGAGATCCATTTGGGATCCACTTGAGATCTACTTAGGATCCACTTGGAATCCACTTGAGATCCACTTGGAATCCACTTGAGGTCCATTTTGGATCCACTTGGAATCCACTTGAGATCCACTTGGAATCCACTTGAGATCCATTTTGGATCCACTTGGAATCCACCTGAGATCCATTTGGGATTTACTTCGAACGGAAGATCAAGCCTGAATCCGAAGGAAAGTCCTGAATATTCACGATGCCCACAGAGTAAAGCACGTAACCAGACCTGTTACATATTTCTAGTCAAATTCCGCGGAGCGACGTTACAGCAGAAATACGCGCTGACACGAAGAGGCAAGAGAGCACGCATGTAATTTCACCGCGGTCGCACGTGCGTGCATGTCATTCCCTCCTCGGGTGGAGCGCATAAAGAGATCCTATTAATAGGTCGCATGCTCAATCGACAGAGCTCCCGTGTAATTTATGCGCAGTGCCGTGACAGTTATTAGGAATCAGCCGATGCAATAAGGAAGCCGATCGGCCGATAACTGCCGCTGGATATTCGTGTTTCGAAACTCTTAATCCGTCGGTATGCCCATACTTTAGGCAGGATTCTCGCTAGAACCATTGTTTCGAAGCAGATAAATCTGTGGAATCGAAAAAAAGATTCTTCTTGTATAATATACAAGGTGGTTTTGAATATCATTCTTGAAATGCTTTAAGCCACCGTTACGCATGTCAAATATACATAGAAAGAGTAGTTTAGTTTGTGAACGTTAAAAAGGCTTTTGGAAATGATTTGAGTTGTTATTTGGTCTTAAGAGGATTCAAAAGTTATGATATTTCATTTCTCGAGCGTTAAGATTATTTAAGGTTATTTGATATTGTACGATTCTTTGAGGGTTAGGTTATTAGGGGAAAAAATTCGTTATTTCTGGGATGGCGCGTGGCGCTAGTGTCCCTAGGGACTTTTTATAGCACTCTTTCGATATAAGTTTGATATTATTTCAAGTACTATATCAAATTATGAACGTGGAAACTTGGCTTTAAAAGTGCTCGTGAAAGCATTCCAAGTGATCTCAAAAAGTATGTGAAATTACATAATCCTATAGATATCATTTCTAGATATGACAACAACTTGTTTATAATTTAATGTGTCCAAGCCAGCTGTAATACGATTTCATTTTTATGTAAGCTAGTACAAATTTACATATATATTAGAGTTGTAAGCAGTACCTTAACAAACGAAATAACAAGGAGCTGGAGAGAAAAGTACGTGAACACATAACGGAAGCATTCTCTATTTTCTTAAATGAAATATTTTACAGTACTCGATCGGTTCACATATGCACTAATGCAGCAAAGTAATGGATGGCAGAGAACTTCCTTTGCTCCTTTAGTGAGAATCGTCCGTTTGAATGGAATATTAACTCCAATTGAGTGTTTATTAAGAATTTATTTTGGTTCAATTTCTTAAACGTCCATGTTAATCAAGCGGACGAAAATAACTGCCCTGCTTTATCAAACATGATTAACCGAACAAATGAACTGCTAATTTCATGCTAGCAGTGCTGAGGCTCAGTACTGGTTAACTGTTAAACAAAATATTATCTGGGTTAAAAATGTGCAGATTGTCAAATTTTGCTTTAATATTTTTATCGAAATGTCGAAATTAGATCATATGATTGTAATATGACTGTTATGCAACTGAATCATAACTATCATATAGTTATTATTATATAGTTATTACTATATGATAGTAATATAGTTATTACTATATAGTTATTACTATATGATAGTAATTTAGTTATTACTATATAGCTATTACTATATGATAGTAATATAGTTATTACTATATAGTTATTACTATATGATAGTAATATAGTAATATCTGATGATAATCTTATAGCTACCTTATGATTATCATGTATATAAGTAATATATAATAATCAAGTACATACTATTATTGATAATAATAAAAAAAATAAAAATTTAATTTATCAATAACAAAAAATTCCTTATTATTTTTATTGACTGGGAATATTTATATTTAAATGTATTTAAATTTTTAATTACACGAGTTAATTAGAAATAGAGTCTTCAGATAAAATATAAAAATATAAAAGAGATATAATTTTTGTTGCATTCTGCATATCGATATGATTACGACGAATCGCTGCTGCTATAATTCGTCTTTATCACTGTTTTTCGTGATTATTAAAGAAATCCTTACACAATTCTGTAATCTTTGTTTGTTGATTTCACACTTAAAACACGATTTCATGTAATTTATTGTTAATTGCTCTGATCAACCTGACATCGTTTGAACAATTTTGTAGAATAGAGAACTGTATAATTTAAAATACTTGATCGAACAGCAAATTGATAGAAATACATCCCTTGATTGCAAATAAATTGTTTAATTCTGTTTGTTATTGAAATAAGGTTATATAACAATTTCTCAATAGAGTTTGATCGCATGTAGTGACAAAAATAATTGTAGGTGCTTAGAAAGATCATGTCGTACTTAGATAGAGCTAAAACTATAACATTCCAAGAATTCAATTATACTGTTGCATTTATTGTTGATGCCCTAGTAATTTTACTTTGTAAATCTAGATGTGTGAATTCATCTCTAAAGATCGTATCCAGTATTTTTGTAATTCTGTACAAAATAATTGATTACTATTTAATAAATGTTTGAATACTCAAGTACTTTAATATTCAAATAGTATTAGAATATTTATATTTTTTAATAGTATTGGAATACTGAAACTTTCGAACACCATTTATATAAAATTTAAATCGACAAGAATTTGAATAATATTCGCAATATTCAAGTATTTAAATAGTTTTTGAATAGTAATCGAATATTTACACATACGAACAGTATTCGAATACCATTTAAATAGAAATACTCAAATACTTGTAGATTTGAATAACATTCGACTACTTAAATATTTAAGTAGTATTCAAATAGTACTCAAAAATGTACGTTTTTGGACACTATTCAAATTCCGAAACTTTCGAGTAATAAGTCGATATAATTGAAAAATGCAAGGCTTAAATAATATTCGAGTATTTAAGTATTTAAATAGCATTCGAAGAGTATTAAAACATTTTCGTTTTCAAATAACATTCGAATTTCACTAATAAAATACAATTATTATTGAAGTATCTGAGCATTCAAATACAGAAACTGGAAGACTAGTTCCAAATCTAATCACAGCATCAGCGAGGATTCAACCGTGGAAGTAAACGTGATTTATCGATACAAGATGCTCGATGCGAGGAAATCGCTGTCGATCCCCTTTCATTATCTACACCGTATCGCGGCACGGTTTGTCATTTCTCCGGCTAAGTATGTCAAAACAATTATTCCAAAGTTTATCGTGTCAGACTGGAGCCAGTTCAGCGACGCGTGCTTGAAGGTAAAGAGAGGACGCGAGTTCATCCGCGGGAGATATTATTAAGTGGAGCATCATCTTTTCGAAGATCACAGACACAGAGAAAATGAAATCCGCTTCTTAACGAGCGTTGTACTCGTATTCTCTAATTAGACGATAGTTTAGCTATAGGTAACCGTTTTATTACTGTCCACATGTAGCTTCTTGTAACGCTTCCTTTATTTTTTTACCGTTATGCATCCTTAGACGTTGGTACGAGATGAGTTTAAAATACTAGGAATTGAAGAAAGATCTGTGATGGTTGAAGCGATGGAACGCTGTCGTATTATTAAACTTCCTCTTTGAAATTGTTGCAATCTGAAAATTGAGAATTCAAAGATTGAAAATTTTGATGTTTGGACATATGGTTCTTTTGATATTTGAAGATTCGAATAATTGGATAATCAATTGAATACTTGAGTAATTGAATGTTGGAACAATTGAATATTTGGATATTTGAATCTTTGAATAATTGAATATCTCGATATCTGGATATTTGTATAATTGAATGCTTGAATACTCGGTGCTTGGGTACTTGAGTATTTGAATATTGGGATATTTGAATGTATGATTCTTTTTATCTTAACTACAGTCACAAATCAAATTTTATATTTAAATACAAGATAAAATAGTGAATAAAACAATTTATAATGAGTAAGATAACTTGCAAGTATTCACAAATCACTTGCCATTAAATAACAATTCATCTAAACATTCAACTTCAAACAACCTTACTCAAATAGTCCCCAAGCGAGCTTCATTTCCGCTCGAATAAAACAACTTCAGAATCAACCTGAATGACTGATGACTCAACAAAGTAGTGCTTGCAAATTCGAGTCATATTGAATACCATTTACTACTGATGCCAGACGAGTCTAATATACTTACTGTAATCAACGTCTAACCGATCATGGAATGCCCTCGTACCCTTTTTTTGGATACTGTCTATGTTACTCTGGTTCTAAACGTTGTCCAGGACGAAGCCAGTGGTTAGATAGATAGGATTATTAGTCACAATCACCGCTATATACAAACTTAATTCGCGATTACCAACGACGAGAGGACACGCGGACCGGTATGGCGATAAATCAGCCTCCCCTTGCTATTGTAAATTATAACATTCATTAACGGCGATCGATCGCTCACCAGGCCCGGTCGATCAATTCGTTTCGTCGCGGTTGAAAGATCCCGCCAATACACTACGACCGCTTTCGCGCTCGTAAATTTCTGCACGCGTATCCTTGGGACGATTAGATACAGCGGATCGTTGCAAAACATTTCATTCGTCGGGCCTTAAAAATATCACTGCTGCTCTTATAGCGAGGCTTGGATAAAAATTGGGGGTCGAGTTGCTGAGGTATTTGCACTTTTCCTGACCGACGAAAATTGGAGACTAAAGCCCTGTTTTCACTTGTGAAAAGTAAGGAGAGTAGAATATGTTTTAAATAGTGGGACTTGGATAAAAATTGAGGGCCGAATTGCTATGATATTTGCACTTTTCCTGTCTGACGGAAATTGGAGAGTAAAGCCCTGTTTCCACTTGTGAAAAGTAAAAAGAGTAGAATATGTTTCAAACAGGGAGACTTGGATCAAAATTGAGGGCCGAATTGCTGTGATATTTGCAATTTTTGTGTCTGACGGAAATTGGAGACTAAAGCCCTGTTTTCACTTGTGAAAAGTAAGGAGAGTAGAATATGTTTTAAATAGTGGGACTTGGATAAAAATTGAGGGCCGAATTGCTATGATATTTGCACTTTTCCTGTCTGACGGAAATTGGAGACTAAAGCCCTGTTTCCACTTGTGAAAAGTAAAAAGAGTAGAATATGTTTCAAACAGGGAGACTTGGATCAAAATTGAGGGCCGAATTGCTGTGATATTTGCAATTTTTGTGTCTGACGAAAATTGGAGACTAAAGCCCTGTTTCCATTTGTGAAAAGTAAAAAGAGTAGAATATGTTTCAAGTAGTGAGACTTGGATAAAAATTAAGGGCCGAATTGCTGTGATATTTGCAATTTTTGTGTCTGACGAAAATTGGAGACTAAAGCCCTGTTTCCACTTGTGAAAAGTAAAAAGAGTAGAATATGTTTCAAACAGGGAGACTTGGATCAAAATTGAGGGCCGAATTGCTGTGATATTTGCAATTTTTGTGTCTGACGAAAATTGGAGACTAATGCCCTGTTTCCACTTGTGAAATATAAAATGAGTACAACATGTTTGAAACAGTGGGAGTTAAATAACAATTGAAGGTTTAGTTGCCGAGATATTTGCACTTTTCCTATTTGAGGAAAATTGGAGCCTAAAGTCTTGTTTCTACTTGTGATAAGCAAAAGAAGTGGAATATGTTTAAAGTGGTGTGGCTGATCAAAATTGAGGAGTGAGATGCTGGAGTATTTGTACTCTTTTTGTCAGAAGAGAATATGAGTCTAAAACTCCATTTCCACGGGTACAAAATAAAAGACACAGAATACGTTTGAAATGATGGAACTTCCATAAAAATTATTTTCCAATTACAGAGGTATTTGTAATTTTTTCGTCCGACGAAAGTTTGAATGTAAAGCCCGATTTCCACGTGTAAACAAGTACAGGCGAAAAATTGTAAATTTTACTATGCTGTTTCTTTTTTTTCATATGTCTCATTTCTAGCTTTTATCTCTAACTCCTGACTTGTTACTTTAATTTAATATCTAGTGAACTATATAGTGAAATATATTTCAAATTCCAATATGTGAATTCGATAGCACCGCCATTTCAAATACAAATTTTAAATAACATTCTTTATAAAAGTCTACATTTCTTAATTATGGTACTATCAGTGCCAAGCAGTGAAATATTTTGAGTAAATATTGACATATAAAACAAGATCTATAACTTACAAAATGGATAGGCTCTTTCATGCCTACGGGGGTCCACCGTCGGTGTTCCATCTATCATTTAGCAGTTTCTTATAAAACATAGCAATAATTTCTCTAATCTAATAATTTTTTCTAATTCTTTAACAAAATAATTTTTTCTTTCTTCAGATTATATTTTGGGATATGGGAATTTAACTAATTAAATATGGCACCATGCATGATTTATACATGTGGAAACAAGGCTTTAAGTAGCATACAGGAAGCTCCTTCTATGGCTAAGATTTTTCAGATCACGAAGGTTAACATTATTTTTTGTGGTGGAATTCATATTTTCTACACAACAGTAGTTTTAGAAGATACAGGAAGAACGATTATTTATGCTAATTGAGTTTGTTTAACATCGTTTTGACCGATGAGTGCATATTGAATAGTTTGCTCTTGCTACTACAAACAAAATTCTTTTACTTGAATAAGAGTTGGTTTTGTAGATTCGATTTTGTAGTAATAGTTACTCATATGATGTATTATGGTCTAGAACTATATTTTCAATTCTAATGCTAGGTTAGGACCACAACTAGTACAGGTACCGTAATATCAGCTTTGCTAACCGAATAACTAAAATTTTCCATGTTGTATTTTAATATTCAAGTCAGCCTTTGCTCGATTTACGAACATTCTACAACGAAGGTCTCCATGTCACAGTGATCTAATCTGAATTTTGACCTGTTAACTAGGTCATTTTTTTGAACTAGAAATACCTCGAATTCCTCTGTTTCTAAAAGTGTGTATTAAGGGATGATTACAAAAGAATAACATTATTTTAGCTATAGTGCTTAAATCTTTAATAACATCAGTTAGGAACTACGCACTTTAAAGAATACATAAAAGCAATTGGATCAATTTCAATTCTGAAGAAAGACACGATAGGTTATGTTACTAATAATGTGTTTATATTAAAATGACAGATATTTTTTTTTATCAATTCTAAATTTTATCGGTATATTTTCTTGCATTATTGTTTAAATTTTTACTTTATTTATTATTTTCTTAAATTCTAGAGCGTTATGTACAAGGTGTTTCAAAAAATATTAACACTTATATGGAAATAACGTTTTTAGAGAAATAAAACTAGTAATATAATATATATACACTATATTAGCAAATGGGAGTTTCATTAAATTGTAATTTCGTTGCTATTTCAAACAACTGCAAAAACACAGACAAATTTTTGCACAAATTTGTAAATTTTTGTAAAATTTTTTGAACTATTACATATAGTAATGTTAATATTCAATATGTAAATTCTAATCAACTCGACAGTTTTTGTACAACGCAATTGTATGAGCCTAAATTTAGCTTTCGAATTCGGGTTAACGTAAGCATTCAAATAACCGGGGTGACGTTCTAGTTACAATTCCCATAATACCTCACCAAAAGTTTAGTAAATTATCTATTTCCGCATTTCCTCAACGACACTCTGTTTTCTCTTCAAATTTTAAAAGGAATACCAGATTTACAAAATCTTCCATATTGTAATCCTCTCAAACTGCTGTACGTGAGACTATGCCACTTTGACTCCAAAACCACCAAACCAGAATTCAACTGCCTAACTAGAAACATCCTAAACTTCATTTTCCCAAGAAGTTTTGAAATCTGAGACCCAGCTACGTTTCACAAAATAATTGACTTGGCATAGGAGAGAATCAACGACACGTGAACGTTCATTGAAACAAACGCAACGGTGTTTCACGAGTTCCGTGTTGGATCCATAAAGTTGGCCTGGGAGGAGGGAAAACTGGAGGCGCGGCAGATTTTCGGCGTCGCGGCGACCTTGGCGGAACTCAGCCGAAAGATGTCGAAGCCATAAAATTCGCGCAGCCCAAACGATACGGTCGCCAGACGTTTAACTTCTCATCCGTAAACATTTTTGTCAGGCCGCGAAACCCGAATCGCCACCTCGCAGCAGGATATATTCGTCGTTCGGCTGTAATTTATTTCTAAGGCGGTTCAGGCTAAAATAGCCGATGCCTATGGCCAGCTGCCTATCGGGATAGTCCATACGGTATCGTTCGATGCTCTTGAAATTTACGCTAATGCGTTCCCTATAGGAATTATTACATTCCAGGCAGGTTAGAATATGTTTGAGATCCCTTGGTCGAAGTATGTGCTGCTGATTAAGAATTGCTAGGTTAGGCTACGCGGTCTAGGGATTCTTCAGTGTCCTTTTTTACTTCGTGTGCATGTGAAGTAGATAAAGGACAAAGGTACAAGAAATTGTAGTGGTAAATTTTATAAGCACTTAATGAGGTTTGGGAAGCAGCGTCCCTTCTTGCATTATTGTTTTTCTTAGAGGTTAGGTTAACTCGATAAAAGTTAGTTTATGTTTATTAGGTTGTTAAAGGTACATAGTATATCATACGCGAAAGTCACTATAAGAAGAAGAAAAAAATTAAGTGTGACCTTAAAAGGGACATTATTCAATTTATAATAGCGGATGTTAATGAAATTCGAAACGGAAGTAGAATACTGAAATATATTTGATACCTTATTGTATTGATTGATATTTGGGAGGCGAAAAAAACCTTTAAACTTGGGAATGAAAAATATATTTTGACGAATGGTTTAAAACCTACTGAAGAAAAAAATAAAAATAAAATGTGAAGAGTGTTTATCTTTTGACGTGCAGTGACATGATATGAACAAAAATTTCGTCACAGCGTAAGTGATGCCATTGTTTTAAAAGAGCTTACTTTTTTATATATTTAAATACATTTTACAATAATATCCCCATTTGTTGATATCTGGTCAAGTTAATTAGTGGAATATGGCAATAAACACACATAATTTCCAAATTTTTCAATTTGTTTTAAGATGAAAAGGAAATACAAATTTTACTGACAGATTTATATTTCCATAGATTTGCTTCTAAGAGTTGTTCTTATCTACTAAATATGAGTACTAGCCAATATACAAATTAGTGATAAATTAACAATTAGATAATGTCCTATGGTAGACTGTCTGTGTAAATCAAGTATCATTCTACTTAATCGATTTGGAGTTAATAACTATCAATTATAACTCTCAATCTATGTAAAACATGGAGAGATATTTCAAGTAAACATTGCCACGCTAGACAAGTATTAGTCGAGAACAATAAAAGTTATGTACCATTTAAAAAATCGTCTATGTCCTTAAGAAATCTGTCATTTTAAAAGCCCTCCACAGGTCGTAAAAACTGTAGAAGAATAATTTCCTCTAATAGTTTCGGAGAAAACACATTGTAAATTTTTATGGGAGACATCCTATATGTAAATGACAGTGGTTCTATTGAAATGAACTGTGCTACTCGTGTATGAGCATCAGCAATTTTATTCTTTCGTTTTGCGTCGCTTTATTTATGAGCAATAACGTTCAAAATAACCTTGTGTATAATAGAAAGCTTACTTTGCGAAGTTATTGAGAGTTGAAAGCGTTGATGAAAAGTGAAAGCATCAATCATATTTGAAGTGTCATGTTATTAATGTTTTAATTTTAAGTAAAAGTCCGTAAAAAAGCTTTGAGAAAGAAAAAATCTGTAGCCATGTAATGAAGGTATGAGTTTCATTTTATAACAAATATTACTTTTTGTATTTAACTTTTATTTTGAAATTTTGATTTATAACAAAACAAAATGGAAGACTATAAAATTCTAGTTACATTATTTTAAAAATTTATAAAAATGGTTTTGCTAGAAGACTTTTTCGAATAATATTCTTCTAAACATTCTTTGATTAATATTATTTGAAGATTATTCAAATAATAAATTACATCTTTCAGTAAAAACTACTTTTTAGAATTATGCATATTACTTAATTTCAGTGATTAAACTTTATCTAATTTATTTTAGGCAGGTTTTTCATTTATTTCAAATAAGTTTGGCCTAGATTAAACCAAACATTTATATTTACTATTATTTGTACGTAAACATTATTGCTAGGTGAGCCTAAACTCCAAAATAACAATAAAAGAAAAAGTAATCGAAGAACAAGGAAATCCAAAGTAATCGAACAAAAGCTTCATCCTCCATGGTCGCCGTGTTGCATATAAATTCTATTTCGCGAGCTCGCGTATTTCAATCGCTGCAAGTGGGTTGCATTACTCAGTCGTCCCGAGATTCCAACGCGATCCAGAATTAAAGCGGAACAGAAGCTGGATAATTCAGAGGTGGCCTATGCATGAATTCCAAAACGACCAGGCCGAGCACTGGCGGTCGCTCAGTCTATTTTGTCGCCACGTAATTTGGCTGCTGTGTCTGATCGTATTATCCTGACCTGGGACAAAACGCGAGATGTCTTCGGTGTGCCGGAAGCTCGCCCCAAACAGAACCGGCTAAGTCTGTTGTGTCGTGTCTGACGTTGCCTCTACATTCGATAGCGCGGAGGGATCAAAAATAGGCTTCCACGACGAAGTTCACAAATTCTGGTGAAAACCACCCGACGAATTCTAGGGATTGTAATTATTCTTTCCATTCAGACGTTGGAGCGAGTAGAGGCCATGTTTGTTTGAAGAAATGACTAAGCGAAGGCCTACTGTGACTTCGCCTGCTTTGTTTTGAAGGCTATTGGTAGGGTGTAAATTATGGTACAGGTGGAGGTGTGATCATTTGTGACAATTTTATTATTTTAAGTTAAAAATTTAGAGTTAGATTTTCATAGGATTTACTTTTAAAAGCAGTAGTTTTCATAAGACTAAATATATGTATTTTGTTGGACTCAAAATCTCTTCTGTTTTTATTACAGTTTTTAGAAAAGAGAAAAAGGATGATAGAAAAATCATCCTTTTCAGTTGTGTCTACTACGAATTAGAAATCACCCCACGTGTGTATATATTTATGACTACTTCTAATTTAACTGATGTCAACACAAAAGTATAATGTAGTATTTCCTTCTTGCAAACATTTGACCATCTCCTTACATTTTTAACATTTTTCTGTTGTATTCTGATATACAAAAATAACATAGACTTTTACGAAGATAAAAACCTTATTACTAATCGATTTCTGAATTGTACAATATCCAAACTGGAGCAAAGGAAAATCTATTAAAGAAGAAAATACGCTGAACCACCCTTACTGCTTATTAGGACTCTTTACATTTGGTGGGAAAATGTGCAGTGCTAAATAAGGGCACATCTCAGCTGGGAGTCAAATGACCTGGCTCAAGACAATTTAGGAAAAGAGAAAGCTTTCATTCTACAAGGACCACCAGTTGAGAAAAACACTTCTAACAAGAAAGGACCAAGAGGTTGAAGTAAACGTCTCTTACATATGAACAGGATCCAACAATACCCATCATTACTTTTGTTTGCTGTTTCAGCTTGCCCATAATTTATATGCGCGAGATCTCTGCCACTATTATCCTCTTTATCATAGGAAAATATATGTATTGTACATAAACACTACTTCCATATTTGTGACAGGAAAATGCAAAAGTATTAGAAGACATTCCATTCGTATAACAGAACATTCGAATAATGGAGACTCTGCTATGGGAGGCCATATGTAATTCTAAAAACAGCAGTACCTTCGATTGGTCCAATAACAATGGCGGTCAGCAACACGACTAACACGACCTCGAGTAGTAGAAGGGTGTACCCTACTCTTTGTTCCATCCTCGCGAGTTTACAAAACGAGCGTTGAACGACCGCGCTGAGGGAGGATGTGCCTCGAGACTTTTATTCCCCCGAATAACATCCGTTCCCTTAACGTCGAAGGAAATTCGACGAAAGCCCGTCTGCGAGCGGCCGCAAGAAGACGAAAATGTTTATGCAAGAGTGGAGGAGCGAGGAGGGTCCGATGCAAGCGAGGGCGAGCCTTTTACGCGTCAAACAATGTCGTCCAGTTCAACGACACGTGGTCTGCTGGCGCCGCTTGGCGCAACAGACGACACACTCCACAAAGCCCTTTCTAACGAGCGTGTTCTTCACCTCCTTTCGTGCCTCGCGTTAACGGTGAACCACATGCGGCCATTAGTGAGCGTAATAAAACGATATCGTCCAGCGAAAGAAATGAGTAATTAATAGCTCTTGAGCTGCGCTGGGTCTTCAGTTGTTGGTTCCAGGGATAGGTTCTCAAGAAGAATTCTACGGTTCATCTACTGGATTATAATAGGAGGTCTACTGGGATTTCGATGATCGTAGACATGAAATGACGACACTGTTAAATAGTTTCTGACAACGCCTGTTTTATGTAAAGGGATTTATAAAAGTTTTTATATACAGTTCAAGGCATAAAAGTTTTTAATATTACAGATACCAATTATTGACGCAGTTGTAGTCATGCTACAAATTTATGATTGGGAATCAGTTAGGAACTATTGTTTATGAGCACATTAATGTTCAATAATTTATTCTGAACACTTCTTTCCTGGAGTACTCTCATAAAAGAGTATTGATGAAATTGAAAATAAGATTTGTCAGGTTAATTCTGTTTAGTTCTTATAGAAACCATAGAAAACGCACCTAGGGTACTTTCTTAAAGTACTAAGACCCAGTGTACCTAGGATGTATCTAGGGTCGAGTTGTAACTAATGACAAACAATAAGCTATGAATTAGTAAAGAATGTTCAATGATATTTTGTAAGATTCGGAAAGAGTATATCATTTTCAGAGTAGAGAAAGACTCATTCTCCTATAAATTGTAGACTCCTCCTTGGTAATTTTATCAAAATCCCTAGCCGCTAGGGTTACTTTAGGGTATTCTGTTAATCAATGATTCATTTTTGGGAAATGACTATTCAGCTGTTTGCCATTGAAATAATTGGTGAATATTTTAGATAAACATGGATGTGGTCTTTAATAGACACTTTAATTACTATTTTAATTCGATGTTAAAACTAAAAAAACTAAGCAAAAAACATAAATAAATATTAGCTTTCTGAATTGTGTATAATGTTTTTTTACTATTGAGAATCATTTTAATATATATGTTGTTTGAATGTATTGTCCTAGTACCCAACGTGTTACTAGAAATTAGATCTTCAACTTCCTTCCTGGTATCTACGAAGCTAACTATACTGACAATTAAATGAAGATTTTCTTTCCCTAACTAAACATCTCATGATAAAAGTAATTTTGTTATTCGGTCAGCATTTTGTGTTCTGATACAAATAGTTCACTAGGACTAGGTATGAACCGTAGACTTAGAAGAAATATATGGGGTCAATTCTAGGTTATGTTACTGGCAATGCGTCTATGTACTTTTTAGCTGGTTTTGCGTCAATGGTTCCAATCCATAAACTGCAATAGTTCCAAATCACTACCGTTTTCCACATAAAGAAGGTGTAAAGTATACAAATCATATTTGAATATTTTCGTCTCAAAGTGAGCAAGTATCCATTCACAATATTCAATGTTCTTTTCTTCTAGAAAAAAATCTTAAAATCAAAACAGAATTTTTCTTCCAACAAAGATTTGACAAAAATCTTCAGTAAGTCACTTCGCGGAGGACCTCAAAGACCTCCCGGTCCTGCACGCGCGCTGAACTGGAGTTCTCCATGTCTCCAGGGTCAGCAGAACATGGAGACGCAAGAATGCGCTCTGGTTGGTTACGTTCCAAGAAATTTGTCTCCCGTTTATCGTATTTGTCGGACAAGGCATCTATCAGTGTCGAGCGGTGGTGAGAATCGCTTAACCTTCCTATATTCACGTGATTGGCAACGCGTGTCTCTGGCTCGTACGGGCACAGCCATGCACCGTCTATCATTCACCCCATATCCTGTATCCTGTGTCGGGATATCAGATTATCACGCGGCAAGCATTTTTCTGCGCTTCTACATTGGCGCCTTTGAGACCTTTCCAGAATCGTCTTCTCATCGTGTCGCCTCCGCCTCTTTCCACCAGGGACATTCGCAGTCGCTTTTCTTCTTTCTTCATCGACCAAGCTCTCGCATCGCTTTTCTTTGTAATTACAATGGAATTACTATTACCAGCTGATGACTTAACGGATTTGAATGTCGCGGCGTGAATGGCTGACACCATTAGATCCTCACTGACACTTCGTTTCAAAGTAAATCAAGACTTTTTCTTGGATCCCTCAATAGCGATGTATGACGAAACCTTGGTTACAGTTCGACCTATACGGTTGTTAAAGATGATATCCAAGCTGGCGAAGCAACACGAGGCAGAATGGGATAGAAATTTTTATTGTACCATTAATTAACGCCACAAACATCTTCTGACGCGTGTATGAAAATATTCGATATTCTGTCTTCATTCGAAAGCGAAATTATTTTTCATCCGCGAGATTGACGTCCAATAAATCCCCTGTCACCTCAGCTCCCAGGAGTCAAGGATTACCTGGTTGTAAAGGAGATCTCTGAAATGAAAGTAGCCAATAAAAAGGGACTATTTTTATGGTTGCTTAAACGAAACACGGTACCACGGGATGGGCGTCAAGGTCGGGTGCAAAGAAAGGCCGAGTGTCTTTATGAAAAGTATACGATTTCTTGGTTGACCGCATATTTCTCGCGGTCGTAGCCACCGCCCGTTCAACCTTTCACGCGATAAGTTTCTCGATGGGGAAGCTGCTTCCGGAGAGACTTCGGGGAACGACTACTCCTGAGCTGGCTGACCCTCCCTTCGCAGAATTAATGCAGCATTAATCATTTTCAACGTTGGACTCTTGCAAATGGTGCCTTCGATGACATGTCCCATCTTCGGGAGTAATTGGCCTGCTGACAGGTTCCTTTTTTGGGTTGTTTGGGTGAAGTAGATTGCTTTTGTAACTAACAAGTTTTTAATAAGTTATTTATGTCATTTCTTGAAATTTTATAAATCCTTGACCAAAATTAGTTGAAGAAATTAAGAATTCTGTATTAATTAGAAAGTGAAGGTTAGATGAGTCTTAATTGGTTGTTTTGCGATTTTTATTAGATCATTTGCAGCAGGATAGAATTAAAATTGGATTTAAGTTGTTTGGGTATTACTGAAATTATTATATAAGAATATTAAGGAAAACCAAATTGCAAAGGAACGAGTAAGTTTCTCTATAAGAAAGTTTCAGTTATTTTCGATCAGATAAGTACTACAAGCACATAGGTTGTCTGATAGACATCTTATACACTATCGCAAATAATAGAGAATTAGGGAGTAAATCAACATCAATAATGGCTGATCGATATTTCATATAACAACCTTTCAATATTACGTGACCGACATAGTGAACAACACCAACTGGAGTCGAATATATGACACCATTATAAGAAGAGAGAGTGTTGAGGAATGACACAAGGGTACTAGCAAAGCGGGAAATTTTGTAATAATACTGCTTTAATGACTGCTATTACCATCATCTAATTGCAATATAACTGAAATTAATAGTCTAGACCTGAATATATAAGGTGTACAGACAATAATGATGATTGTTCCCAGGCTAAGTCTCCATGTCCATGAGATTCCTTTCGTAAAATGTTTATAATTATACATAGTACATTGAAGTTATGAAGGTTTTCTTATATGTCCGTTTTTCCACCGATCCACATTCATAATTGTGTAATTTATTGTTATTCACAATCATGTAAAGTTGCCATTGACGTATGAGTAACATGGCAGTCAACGAGTTAGACTATATAACCACTCTTCCTACTGAAGGACTTCAACAGTGTAAGGCATCCTAATGTTTTTTAAGAAAACAAATTATAATGATTCACGCAGTCCACCCTGTATGAACGAGAGCCAGAGTTACCAGGCCTATTAAATTGTCTACCGATGCATGCAGCTTTATCGATCCGGATCGAGGGATAAATAATAGAGACATTGTGCGGGCCAGAGTCAATTTTACCCGACAGTTGAGCCGTTTTACGACACGATACAATCATGTACAGCACAACTAAATCGGTGTCGATATTGGAGTCTAATAATCTCAAAGTGCTCGACCTCGATTTCAGTCACACTACATGTCCATTTGCAATTTTATTCTAACACTGTGGCATGTGTTGCTCAATTCATCATACTTATCGCTGCCATCGATGTCCTATTCTTCGGTGATCTTTCGAGTAAGGGTGCAGTGGAACCTTTTTGCGCAACCCTTTGTGAAACCTTTTAAATAATTTTAAATATGGCGTGGTTTCTTTTATTCAAGATGTGTTTTATAGTAAACATTCTGTGGAAGGTCTCTGAAGGTATTGGATGGGTTAACAGAAGATATGACTTCCATGTGCAAATATGCAAGTATGACCTCATTTTCTAGGTGAGATGGGAATTGTATCAAGGTGATTGTTTTATGTTTGTACGGTGTAACACACAGTGATACTAATTGGACAAACTGACAATAACTCTATCTTTGGTAACTTCTTGTAGTTACAGAACAGTGAGCAGTATATATAAGCAGTATAGATAAGCCTAATATAAAAGATGGTGGGTATAATTTGGCACTACATCTTTAATTACTTCAGATGTGCTATTAGAGTCTCTCATACTTTATACTTAACATTCTGAATAGTTAAAACATTAGATAGACTGTAGATTATAGTTATAACTTGAGCTACTAGAATTTGATCTGTAAAAATAATGCTGAAAGAAAAATCTATCAAGTTTGCTAAACCTCATTTAATAGCTAGATGCATCATTTACAAAAGATGGACTGTAGAAGGTGCTGTAGGGTACAAAAACTGCTGCTCATCTAGATTATTCTAAAGATGTCTTTTTCATCACTGGAGATCAGTATGACTCTTAACTGGTGAAATGAGGTGTCCTACATACTTCATATGTAATTTATAGACTGTGAACTCTCATAAAAACATCATCACGTCTGAAGGTTAGTTTATTCTCAAATCTAATATGTCCTCCCTTAATCTTTCCAAAATTACCACTGGACTTGTCCACAAATAGGATTGTAACTTCGCTCCCTTGCTACCAAAATTGAAACTCCTCAACAGTATTGCTGGTACAAAATACCTTTCAGTGACGTTATAAAGTAGAAGAGGGTACCACAGGCCAAGTAGTCAAATACCGTGTGGTACTCCCATTTTTTTACTCTATGACGTCACTGAAAGACATTTAATCCCAGTATATAGCAATACTACTCCTTAAAGTTACGAGGCAAATGGTCAAACTTTGATAAAGATTCCAGCGTCCACACTACTCTCCTACCGCAATAGCTCTGCTGATACCCACACCCTACTTCATTGAACCCAGCTGGCATATTTACTCTCATTCTCGAGTGTCTGCCGGCATAATCGGTAAGGACGTTGTCCTAGGATCACTCGAACCCCTTTCTTTCCGCCGTGGCATGCATTGTTATGCAATTGTACAGTGCCCGCGCGGAGCCGCGACTGTCGCCCACGCGTCGACATTTAGTAAAGCGCGTTTAATCTCCTCGGACATGACGTAAAGTCCCTTTGTTCCGCGACACGGTCTGTGGATACCGTGGCTCGAGTGGGACGTCAAAATTTTCTCCTCTCATTGTTCCGTTTCAGTCACAACCTCCGGGCTGAAAGTTCAGCCGAGTCTCTCGCGCCTCATCACCTTCGAACTGTCGCCCAGAACGGAATCTGGGAGCGTTCTCTAGCCCCTTATCGGGTCCCTCAGCTTTCACCATTTCCCGCGCCTGGGTCGTATTTTCTTCTCGCGCTCCCTGCGAGTTATATGGGTCGGCAAGCCGCGCGAACAAGCGGCGCGAACTTTTAATGCCGTGTAATCTCCTATTGTCGTGTTCAGTTTGCTGGGACAAGGCTTCCTTATCGGAACGTTCGGTTGTTTGCGCGAGAACACGCGCCACGCGTTTGTTATTTGCCCTGAGGGACGGAACAATAGGCGCGGGAATCACCCTGCGACCAATGGGCGAAAAAACTGGCCGGGTCATCGGTTGACCCGTGGGAACCTCCGCTGTGTTGAAAATCGACGGCTATTAATCACGCGAATCTGCGTCTTAAACGATCGGTTATCTCGTGAGCTATTGCAGCGGTCAACGTGGATGGGATTATCGGTCAAGCGTTATGCACGGATTATCGTCACGCTGATATTGTTTTAAATGAGTTGCGTCGGGTTGTTGGAATTTTATCGCTGTGTAGACGGTGATGGAGAACGTTTCTTCTCTGATGATGTGCTGAGTGCTGAGTGCTTTCAACACTTTGTCAGCCGCTTGAATTATGCCCCTAATGGACACTACTGCTACGGTTATATTCCTACAGAATTTTTAGATTGTTTTGATTCAATCCTATACGAAACTTGAGAATACAATAGTTTAGTACCGCACAGAATCAGTAATAGCAGTGCCCAAGTGGAAGGATTTTCTACAGCAAAATTATGAAATTTTTATTTGACTTTATTGTATCCTCCAGGTTAAACCACATCTGTTACCAACAATAAACTTGTTCGCACTAATTCTACGGAAATATTATCGGAAGTTGCTTTTCCCAAAATTAATAAAGGTAGTACTTAAACTTTCTTTGACTCCTACCACATTTGCTATTGAAAAGATATCAAATCATGATAGTAGGTCTAAAACCATAATGCTAACAGTCAGTGTAAACTAACAAAGCATTAATTCTCTCCTCTTTCACAGTCCTTGTTCAAAGGATGAATGATAATAGCATTAGACGGATTACAAGTGCTGTCACAAAGCAATTTATTGGAACACGATTTCCAAGCCAACGGCCAGCTCCTCTGTCATCAATCTTCCTGTCAGCATGCAAGAAAAATGCCACGCTCCGGCAGTTTCCGCTGACAGAGGTGCACAGGAAATCAGAGTCGGTGTTTTTCCTATTTAAATACCATCGATAATTACACCTTTCCATTGTGTGCAGTCGTCTGTTGTGTGCAATTAACGCACCTACAAGGGGTCTGGGCGTTTACTGAAGCGTTTCCATGAAAGTCATCACGAAGTTCCTTCTGGTTGTCGCTGCTGGTCATTTTTCCAATTAACAGTTGTTAGAGTGTCTCATTTGCCTGGCGTTTAATTAGCGGCATGCTACGAGCTTGGAGTTGTTTAGTGTCCTTCCTTGCTGAATTCTGCTGATTCCTCTATCTAGAAATCAGGAAATCGATTCTTTGTTATTGTCGGCATCGGCTTAATAAGATTGCGCAACAGGCGACATTCAGATCACCTCTGTAGAATAGATTAATTATTGGAGTGACTCAAGATTTCTTCGCGAATGGATTTGATGAAGGTCGAGTTCGTCGAAGGTGAAACTCGGCGAGTGTGGAGCCTCGCTCCTACGCCGGTTAATGAGTCTGTGACGGTTGTTGGTAGAGTTTGATGATGCCAAAATTAATAAAAGTGGAAAGAAAAGACAGAAGAGAAGAAGAGTGTGTTTCGTCCTGAGTCTATTAGTCTAGATCTAGATTATTGACCTCAAAGATACTACCTAATAAATATGTATCTTAGATGCCAGGATAGTCAGGTCAAGTCAGAGGATATATTTGCATTTAAGATGATAGGAGGACACAAGGACTCTCATTCTTTCCAAGAAGTTAAATACGTATTAAGGGTACTGCAATGGTATATACCCCTAAGAGACATCACTACCAAGTGATTAAACAAGGATGTATTAGTCTTCATTCAAAAAGGAATCACTGGGGTGGGTCCAAAAGACTTCAATTGACTTCCTAACTGCAAGAAATTGTATGCTGGTTTGGATTTCAAGGGAATGAACCATGGATAATCCACTCTTTGGGACTAGAAAATATCTCTAATAGAAATGTTGGAGATGCCACCCCAAGTTCTTCATTAGTGACTCTTTGATATCACTCGTAATTAAAACGTGTTACTAAAGCGAAACACTGGTGAGGTTAGCTAGCTGCGGTAGAGATAAAAAGTTTTGATGCTTCAACTATGGATTGACTACACCCATCTCATTCAGTAGTATTATAATGCCAATCCCCTACTGTTTACCCTAATCTATTTGACATTTTAACTCTTTGGGGCATAATGGAATAAAAAGTGTCCCGCCTTTTTAATGCTTACATATACAAAATGTCTCAGAACTGGTAATAGAGTAACTGTAAAGTAACTGGTAAAAAGAAGTAATGATTCTAAATGAAAAAACTAAGTCGCAAATGCAGAATAAAATACAGCAATTAATACGTAGTATTAGTGATACTACGCCCTTTATTCTTGTTATAGTCATCATCAACAAAAGTTCAGCCGATGAATGATCCAATCTCATTAAAAGTTAAAGTTCAATGTTGTTGACGCAGCAGTAACCTTTTCTTCAACCGAAAGTTTAAAAAATTGTTGACGCGGGGTTGGTCTCAACGCGATCTACTGTCTAGATTCGTTGACGCAGAAGCAAAACTCATCGGGAGGCAGAGTTCAAAGTCGTTGTGATACAAAGCTTTTTGCGAAAATTGTGACTAAATCGTCTCTTTACTGTAACCTCATCGTCAATATTGTTGATTATAGTTCATCCTATAGAAACTGTTAAGATTGTGGACATAGGGCTAACAAAGGAACCCATTACCTAGCTTAAATATTGGGAACCTAGAATGGTTACTTCGCTACCCAACTTTTTTCCCCAAGTTTTTTCACATTAATTGTTTGTTTGTTTGTCATTTTTTAATAATCCTTATTCATTGAAGTATCAAATTGTAGAATTTTGATTCTGTTAAATCTTCATTCGAAACCAAAATACGATCAAGTCAACTGGAAATCTTCCTCGTCTTGCGTTTCAAAGAATAGCGAATTGAATTGATCGGCCTGTTTCTTAACTGTTTGTTTAAGGTATTTTATTTACACCATCGGCTATTCGAGCCCATCGCGAGTCGATGAAATAAAATTGAAAGGTGAGGCTCGGGAATGATGAACGATAACTAACTTGGTTGATCAGTTTCACTAAATGAAAGGCACTTAAGAAATGTTAAGATGATGCTGAAATTTACATGCTGTGACAGCTTATTATTACCAAGGGTGAATCTTATTTTTGTGTATGCTGATTGCAAAATCAATATTTAATTCAGTTATAATTTATTTCTGATAATGACATTTTCTTGTTGAACCGACAAAATAATTGCATCAGTTCCAGAAATAAATTGTCTCTGGAGTAGTGATAGCAAATTGTATGGTAAAGTTTAAAAAAAATATCACAATTAAGATAGTAGCAGTACTCCTGAGTAACTGATATCCGTAAGATCTTAAAATTTTAGGTTTGTAATTTTTTAACTAAGATTGTAATTACTGTAAAGGACGTAAAGCATTTTAGTAAGTCGAAGAATGGAAAAATGCTGATCAAAGGGAATTTTCAAATTGTAATTGATAATTTTTATTTGGCTTTTATTTTATTCAATAATTGTTGTAATTTACTTATTAACAATTGACTACTTGAGTATGTAATATTTATTAAGACCCTCAATAACTAGGCTGGATCCTTGGAGGAAAGAATCTAAGGTTAGGTCAAAGTGTATTTAAATTCTAAGGGAAAAAGACTGAGGTTTTGCAAAACTAAAAATGAGCTTCTAATAAAAAGTTTAAAAACTATATCAGAATTTATGAGTTTTGATCACTCTAAGCTGCTAAAAGACAGTTCTTGTCACACTTATTAAATGTTCGTACCCCTTAAACATACTACGCAGGTCGCGCAGCTTAATATCTACGCATGCGCGAATTCGGACGCTGAGAATTCCACTCGTCTGCCAAATGACCCTTAATACTTCTGAAACCATCGTCTCCAGTACTTGAGAGTTCATCATTTAATTCAAATCTAAATTTACTACTAAATATATTTTGAATTGTTGAATAATCAAAGAAAGAGCACATATTGCAATTAATAAAATTACTCAAGAAGGCAAGATATTCCGTATCACTGGCCTTTAATTTGTCCATGAATTATCAGGGGGTCTATGAACTTACAATTAGATGGAAAAAAATTATGTATTTATTTTCATTCAATTTTTCTTAATTCTATCTTAATGTGCATTGTTTTTTCAAGCCAAACGTTTTCATGTTCATGTATATATTTTTAAAATGTGACTTCAAGAGGTAGGTCTTCAACTTTAAATTGGAAATATCAAACACATCATCTATTAATTGTATTTACTAATAAAGAAACACAAGAAAGGCTGTAAAGCTATAGGTGTTATTAAAAAAAATTGTTAAATGTTATACTAAACATATTATAAGATCATATGAAGTAGAATGGTGTATACTACATATAAATCTTGACATATTTCATTAATAATTGATATCTTAGTAACCAAGAAACCGTTTCTTTTTAATTTTTATTTTTAGCAAATGCATCATTTTACATATTCACTCTTCATTTAATATTTTTGCATTATTTTACAGGCTGTATTTGCACATATCGAATCTTTCATTTGTCATATTTAAATTGATATTCTGAAAAAGATTACATATCTCTTATAACGTCAACGAAGTCCACGCCATAAAAAAGTCCTTAAACCATTGTTATACATGAATTATTCAGCAGCTACAAATCACACCAATCAGAGCAGATGAATCGTCGAAGATTCACCACGCGACTCGCAGCCTCGTTGGTCAAAGTCGATAAGATATCGAAGAAGACAGTCGATTTTTCTCCGTGACAAATATCGGTTAATCGATTCTAAGCAGGAGGGTTACGCAATCGTCTTCGCTATTCGCACGGTTACCGTCATTCTCATACCATTTTTTTGTGCTCTTATCTCTCGATGAGTGGAGAGAAAAATACTCGGACGATTGATTGAATTCAGCGCAGAAATGCGGGGTTATCGCGTGGAAATTCTTGTTTAAATTTGTACTATAATATTTTAATGTCGGATCGGCACGATAAGACACGAGCGTACTATCGACATTCGAACGTTAGAATCCTCGACACATCAGTTTTATCTTAGAAGCAATGGGCACTATGTATATTGCAGTTAATGAGGCGATAGTTTTCTGTGGATTCAATTTTTCACTTCAGAAAATATTTTCAGCTTTTTACGTGAAAGAAAAGATTTAAGGAAATGTACAGTATTCCCGCGTTATAAGCTTCTTGTTGTATTCACTATATGTTGAATTTAGTTAAAACAAACGAGTTTTAATTGTCACACACATACATGGGTTGACTTGAGAAATGTATTTGTCACTAGAAATGGTCTCACAGAGTGATAGATCAGAATATGAGGGTTACTTGTATTATTCAATTTTTATTTCATTTGTATATAAAAAAGTTGTACATGTGGAGTTTCAGTAGCAATTTGTATTCCTATATAATATTTTAATATTCAGATTTTTAATTTTTTAATATTATAGATATTCAGATTTTTTTATTTTCAAATTTCTAGTCTTTTCATTTTTCCCACTTCCCGAATTCCAATTCATTGAACGAAGTCCTTGACCTTCTCGCGAATAATTTCGTTCGCGGGTTCTGTAATCGTTGTATAATCAGGCACATGTTCATTTTGAAACTTGGAAGTACTCTGGTTTATATTCAATTGTTTTATGGACGTTCTACACATACACTGCATTATAAATCTTCAGTCAAGATAAATTAATTGAACTTTTCATAGTATAATAGGAGAATATTATAAGAAGTTAGTAAACTTTATGCCAACTAAATGTAAGTCGTTTTCTTTAAAAACGTATTATTATCTCTACAATTTCATTAGTGTTCCATGGTCGACTTATCATCCTTAGCTTTAACTAGAAAATTTTGTTGGATTATCTAACCGTAAAGGGCTGATTAAATTGAGATAAACACAAGTGTCGTACTTTGGAATTGTGGCTTTCTAGATTTTTGAAAATCAAATTTATATTTGCTCAATCAAAGCGAATCATTAGTTAAACAAAAAATTGATAAAAAGCTTCATATCTATAATAAATTGTTAGTATAGGTATCTGAATTTTTTAAAAATATTATTATAATACTAACAATATTGTTTTTCTTTGTTACAGTAATTCCAAGAGTGGAAAAGGCGCCAGGGGATCAAAACAAATCCATAAGTGACGAATCTTCCGAGAAATCTGATTTGGAATACATCACGCTGATGAAACTCAGTGAAAACCAGTACGAGGATCCACGTAAGTCGATGTTTTCATTGATAATCTGAATACCAGGTGTTTTGACCGATAATCTATCTACTGCATCCCTCGATTCTTGAATAAGCGTTATCTTAAGCACGGTTGGTAATAACAGTGATATTATCAATATATAATACATAATTTTGTTCAATCGTCACATGGGGAATAATTGGCCTCCATACATTTAGATAAAATCATTATCAAAATAGTCGCTCTCCAAAATATTTACAAAAAGAAATCAGAAATTCTTGTCCATGAATTATGCTAAAACATTCAGATTATGAAAAAAAAAAAAAAAAAGAATGGACATGCTACTCGCTGGAAATTTTTGTTAAAGCATGACAAGTCCGTAAATTGCTTCTATAGGTAGATGTGTAGAATGCTTAGATGGCATGTTTCAGCGATGGTTTTAATATTATCAGTAAATCCTTCGCATTCTAATGACGCTGTAGCAGAGGTGAAACGTTGGAATAAATTCCCTCGGACCCGGTTCACACCCGGAAGAATCTAGCAACGAAATTATATAACGATTTTCGCGGATGGCGTGCAAAACACCGTTGCCATAATAGTCGATAAATAAGTAGTATTGCAAGCGAAACCTTTGATATTCACGTGCCAAGGAATCGCTCATCTCTGGTGGATTCCTTGATGTTATTTAAAAATTTTATCCCTCCGTAATGACCAAACAAAGAATAGAAAAAAATTTTAATATGGTGAAAAGCGCGCGAAAATTCAAATTTAAATGAGTGTAATTATCTGGATCGCAATGCAAATGCATTAATTTGTAACAGAGCTGTATGCCTTATATCTAAATACATTATGGGCCAAATAATATATAATAATAATAATAATAAAAGTAAAAATAAAAAAAAAATAATAATAATAATAATAAAAATAATAATAATAATAATATATGTATACATATTTGGATAGCACTATATTCAGATGATAGAATATTCTGATATCTAAATAGGAATGTAGATATGCAAGGCTTCACCAAAAGTATCTTTCTCATTCTACAGTATTTTCGGGCAAGAAATTTAGTAACTCTTTAGAATTTTGTTTATTTTTTTTTACTTTTATTCTTGTAATACCAAAATCAGATTCATGTCCTTTTTTTCTTTAAAGTTTCTTGCTTTAACGAGCTTATACTGAAAAAGGCTTCCGAGGGATTATCGGTCATCCATAATTTTTAATTATATTCTGAATTTTTAATAGCAAAAAAGAGTCAACGTTGTCCTTCTGTTCTGGTAAAGTTTAAATCATTGGTCTTAATTCAAAAATTTAGAAAGAAACTAAATTAACCCTAAACTAGTATGGTGGAGACTATATATAACTATATTTACATTAATTTAAATTTTTATATTTGGTAGGAGGAAGTATCCATAAATAGAAAACTTACAGAAAATAAAAAAAATAAAAAATTGTGAATTTTCTATATTCACAATACTATTAATTATTTTATACAAAATTATAGTAACCTCACCATATTATGTTATAATACTGACACCAATAGCTCGCTTTCTTTTCTCATTTAACCATACGATAATATATCAATCAAAATCAAAATTTTATTTAAGTTCTTTATAAATAGACTGCAGAATTTTTTGCAATTTTACATTTTCATAAACACAGTTAAAGAAATAGAACTAAAATAAAAATTTACTTACTCTTTCAAATACTATAATTTGCATTTTCCTTTTCACCTTCTTCCTTTCTCATATAAAGTTCAAATTTGCATAAATACATAAAAATCCGCAATCTGTTTACACCAAAATAACAACAAATGTGTCGAAGAGCATCTTTCAAAAATGTTAAAAAATATAAATATTTCGTAGTAGTCATTAAATAATTTATAAAAGGAAGGATGTGTCAATAATCTAAAAATAATGTACGAAGAAATTTCCTCAGAATTCCATTTTCTAATGTTAGAGAGAAGATCATTGACACACGAAGGGGCGTGGCGTCAAGCGCGCGAAAACGGCGGCGATTCAAATTAGCGCAATTAGACCGCGATGCGTACGAACGCATTCCGATGACGGAGCGTGTACGCGAGAGTCCCCGAAGCGTATCGGCCGAGCTGGCGCAAGCGTACCACCTTTATCAGGATCACGTTCGCCTCGTTAAGCTCTCGATTGTGCGAGACGAGGCGGCGCATGCACGTTCTACCAGAGTTCACGTGGATAAAAAGCAGACGACGCGAGCGGAACCAGATATTTATAAAGGATCGCGATCGCGCTTCGGCATCGATCTGCGATCTCGATTCTCGGAAGTGTAAATCGCCGGCTGCCTCACGGGGGTCGTGATTGCGAGCTGAACGGCGCTCGCGGGGAACGCGGATCCTGTTGATCGGAATTTTGACTCTTTCGTAACAAATTATTGCCAATCCCGGTTTTAAAGTCACGGCATTATTTATGGGACTGATATTTCAGGTTGTGGTTGTGTAATTTGGTTCCTATAAAATTGTACGCTTAAATGCCTGATTCACGGTTGGTATTTTGATATTTGGGAGGCTTAGTGGTAATCAGGCTGATGGTACAATATTGTAATTTTATGGGGAAGCAAGGTTTGGGAAAATTAATTCTCTCTAGAAATTTGGTAGTAATTTATGATTTGATTTTTTTGGTGAAAAATGTTGGTGGAGTAAAGGCCAAATTATAGAAGCTGGATTCAATGATATGAAATAAAAATCTATATAAAATATAGCATTTGCTTCTTTTCTATTGAACTGGAAGAAAGAACCTGCAATTGATATTGCAATTTACATTCATTCTGTAGATAAATTAAGCTAGGATAAAATAATGTAAATAGATGTAATCAACAATTGGTATTATTGAAAATATATTTTTGGTGACTTATGAGTAAGAAATGATGGAGTATTCGGGAATATATGGAATTCACTACCGGAGCGACACGAATCCGTATTTTCATACTTCTTTGATAGATACTGATCCTCAATAACTGATCTATTTCTTGTCCTATTTAGAAAAGTTGCATAATGATTATTTTTTCTGCACATATGTAGACATGTTTCTAACATTAGATACAGTAAACATAGAACATCAACTTTACATTTGAAATACTCTCGTCTCTCAAATCAACAGGACTGACTACTGCGTATCCCCTATCCCAAAAAAATCAGTAACTGTCCTTACTACCCATGCCAAGAATATTACAAACGTTACACAATTTAGACATCAGAAAAGTCTATCAGCTCTAAGTCTACTATACAAGTCATTCCGCTACTATTTCTCAATTAAGTTATTATTAGTTCCAAAGACCTCAAATTTAGATCACAATTGTCTGTCTCAAGAAGACCGCGCGACAGTAGATGATGTATTACAGGGTATGCAAAGTAGCAAGCGATGTTGAATAATACCGATGATATATTGCTCTAACGCGAGTAAAGAATAATCAACGAATATTAATAGTCACGCGAGCGAGGAACAGTTAACGAAACAGTAGCCTTTGCCGCGAAACGTGTTTATGGCGAGCTAAGAAACTAGACAAGCTGACCATTGGGCGAGGGAAAAGGATCGGCTGAACGGTAAAAGCCACGTTTGCTAATACGTCGTCGCATTTAACGCAACACTGCGACACGCGCATTTTGTCACGCACGGTCGCGGTCATTCGTCGCCTGCCAACCGCTGGAGTGTCAGCGATTACCGACAACAAACGAACTAGTTGCTAACTAGTACGAACTTCGTATTTTAAGTATGCGACGTAAGTCTGACACGTGTACCACGCGTCTCGATGTCACGTAGAAGCTGTCTGGGCGATTGAAACTTGTGAAAGGAATCGAGGTGCTCGTAACAGAACCAAGTCTGGATAAATTTTATGATTTTCTTTTAATAATGTTGTCAATTCTGGTTGAGCACGTGGTCCCCATGCGATAGAATTGAACTTGAACTATTTACAGAATGCAAACAAAGATATCTGTTTAAAATTTTTAAATGGCGATAAAAATAAACCATACAGTTTTAATATTATTTTGGTCCTACTGTTTTAATAGATAAATTTGAGTTACTTTTAAGTAATTAATTTTGCTCTATTTTTACTTTTATTGTACACCTTTTTGCAAGCTTTTGGATTACTCTTCTGCGTACTTTTGATTCCCTTTTTTGTACTAGTCTTGCATTCGTATCAACTATGCTGCCCTCCCCATATCTATTCTAAGTTATTAACTTTTTGAAATTGCTTTTTACCAAGAAGAACACATTCCAGCGGATAAAAATGAAATTCACAACATAATGGAACTTGTATCATAAAAATTTAGTATGTGTAATATGAGTATTTTTTGTTAAAAAATGTTGAAGAATCAGAGATGCTACATTATCTATTTGTTCTCCTGGAAAAATGACAAAGTTTATATAAGTCGTTTTTATCATCAGCCTCTCTATTATTCAATTGCTCTAGACTTAGGTTATGTTCAGTTTAGAGGTACCGCACAAGCATCTTATTGTTAGACAGTGAAACCTTTAGTTGCGTTTTAGAGAAAGCTACATACATAAGTATATATCAAGAACGAAGCACCTGCCTGCGTTGCAACTACTTTTCCTTGTTTGCAATGTCCACTTAAAAATTAGTAGAAAAATTTAAGGGCGCTTCTGGTGCTATAACTGATTAAATTGGCAATGCCGTTAGAACACAAAGTATTTTCTGGTCGACTATACAACGTTTGTCGAAAGCAAGTTTAATGGTTACAAATACTGTAATGTTATGAGAAGGCATTCTATCCCACATTTATTGATGCATAAAGCTGGAAACTTCCCCGAAGTCAGTCAGAAGTACCAACTTAATGAGTAGAACCGAAATTACTTTACATTGTCTTCTTTTTACAATCATTATAGGAACTAGAATCTTCATAATGGTAAGAAAAATATTCTTCGTTCTAATTACTAAAATTCTTAAAAAGAATTATTTTATTTTTATGAGATTAGAAATTTAGAAATGTTTCGAACAATCATTATTCCCTTTTTAAAACAAAGCTATAACCAAGTTCGCATTTGTAGGAAAAATCTTCGAAACATTTAAAACGAGATAATCATGTATAATAATAGAAAAATAACAATTATATTAAACTTTTTACAGTTTTAGCTTTCTACTTTTCTATCGTATTTCAATTTCATATTGCAGAGTATGCCTAATCATTTCATAAAAGTTCCACTGGCGATACATATTACGAGTCGTAAATTTTACGCTTGAACCAAAACAAAGACATCAGTTCCACCTGCCTCCAACTTTTTTGGGAAAACCCTGAAAAATTTTTCGTGCGCATTTTCCCGGAAAATTAAATTTCGTCCGACAGCTAAACAACGCAGTTCCTGTTTGTAGAGCTTCAATAAGCACACTATATTTAACTGTATCAAAAACTAAAGAATTCTTCGCTGGGAATTCCCTGGTATTAAAGTACGTACGATACGAAGTGGTTCTTTGAGATTAAACAAATACGATTCTCTCTTAGATCAGTTTCGTATCAAATATTGTACAGTATTAAAGTTCCAATAAAAACTACATAAAAAGTTGCGTTTAAAAGAAGAAACAAACTCAATGTGTTTAATTATTCTGCTTGCAGCCGACAAATTTTCGACAGCAAAAAGACACCACAGTGGCCATTTTCGTCATACCTCGGCGGAAGTCTGGGATCCCCATCCTCAATATGAGTTCACTGCGTTCGGTAGATTGTTTCGTTTACGTCTCGCGCACGATTCCAGTTTCGTGTCACCCAATATTAAGGTAAGCATTTTTCTTTTCTAAATCGATTACTGTACATGTTGCACGATGCATTGAACTCTTGTAGCATGATAATTCAATATTTCCGGTTTATCTAATCTCTAGAGGTAGGCATTTATTGTCGCTAATTCCATTACGACTATCAGAAGAGTCATCTCGCGTTATTACTATGCTAATGTGAGATCATCTCTGATGCATCAGTGCTGGGTAGCGTTGAAGCTTGCATAACCCTACTTTCGTGGATCGTTGATCACGGTAGCTGAGGTGTTAAAAGCAGCTCTATGTGTAATCTTGTCGCTTTTTAATTATTTTGATTTATTTATGGTACATAATGAATAGTATCTAATCTTATTTTTCAACTAATATAGGTATTTCTGCTTGGCTTAAACCTGATAGATATTTTAATAGATGTCACTTATTGTTAGTAACTTTTCTAATAACTCCTTATTTCTACTTTTTTCTCAATAAGGGTTAAGGATAATGTTACAACTTGGTAAATTCTCTTCAAAAATTTATTAACCTTAGAAAGATTATCTTTTGTCTACAAAAATCAGTAGAATACACATAATGATAATCAAAAGAAAAGTAAATAGTAGTAAAAATCACTAGTTGATCAGTAGTACCAACATGAGTGAAACATTTTATCAGGTTGTATAATATAAATATATAAAAATGTTATTTTTGGACTTCGTTTCGACTACTATTAATATCAGCAGAAATGATCTTTTCTTCATAAATGGCATTACGTTAATCAAGAAGAGATTTATAACCTTTTTAAATACAAAAAAAATTCAAAAATATTTCCTTTGAAAAGAAACTTCGAATGAAATCATCACATTATCTCAAATAGTAAGTCTGAATATTTCGAATCACAAAAAAAATTAAATCTACATACGCATCAGTAATTTAGTACCTCTGGAGAGAATAAAAAGACATTAAGATCAGTTAGAGGAGTAAATTGAATAATATTATTTCTTCACGTAAAATATTAAGTATACAGGTACATTACAATTTCGACAATTGTATTGTCGAAATGTCACTGTTGAGATAATCCGTTCGCAAACAATTTAACGGGATTTTCCAAGTCGTTGTACGAATAAAAATAAGCTCGCTTCATGCTCGAACGTATTTCTGGATCGATTGTACTACAATTGTTCCTCATTGTTTGTGTAGATAACTCACATGAGCGAGAACACAACCAGAAGGGAACATCCGGGCCATGAACTTGGCTGTTTTTACAGTGGAACCGTAGACGACGATCCATATTCCGCTGTTAGTGTCAGTCTCTGCCACGGAATGGTAAGTTGACTTTAATTTTCTATTTTGTAAACATTTCATGAAAATTTTATTTGATCATTGCTATTATTTAACGTTACAAAAGTAATTATTCTAAATCTAATAATTTAAACTGAAATAAATACATAGGAGAAAGGTTGCAATATTTGTGCTTTATAAACTCATTGTTAGTCCCTTTATTTCTCAAAATTATATTCTTTAATTTTTTTTGTATTTTTAGTTTCGATGAGACATAAATGAATTGCATTATTATGAATATGCATGAAATGCATTATTTTCAGAAAGCTGCTTCTTATTTGTTATAAGCTCATTGTTTGCACTCAGTCTCACGAGTGATACGCTTTGATTATTATTAAAATATATTCACATTTAAAGATTCTGAGAAGTAACTTGATAAATATCTCTCAAGCAACAAGTATACTTTATTATTATATTTGTAATAATTATGAGAAAGATCACTTTAGTGTCCAAACTGTTTTCACTTGATCACCACGATTCCTTGTGCAAAAAAGGAATAATATACATATGCATCCACATGTATATAAATCTTCTAGATTAAGCATTAACATATTTTTGGCATATCTTATATTTAGCTAATTGAATTCCTCCATTTTTGCCATAAATTTGGAAATTTGTGAAAATCGCGGAAGCCATTAAATCAGCAACGTGCATCAAAATATTAGTCCAAGTCTAAGAATATATTCTGCCTTCTGCATCCTCCTTAGAAGTCATCGTCCAAGTAACCTCTCTAGGGAGACGTTCCTACTTGTCAGCGTATTCCTTTTAAAACTCGTGTTACTAGAAAAAAAACGCAGTTGCGAAAATACCTTGCGCGATTACTGCCAACTAATATTCAAAGTCGCATTTAAAATACTTTACATGCGATAGTTGTTTCCTCTCATAGAGTATTCCTTCGATCCACTCGATACGCTTTGCTGATAATCGCTCCAAGTGCCGTTGCTAGCTTCCAAGCGAAATGTAAATAAAGTATTATTCAGCTGGAAACGATGCTTAAGCACTGACTTGATTCGATTTCACGAACACGGCCGTTTGTTATCTAGACACCGATTATTTGGACTGCTGATTACACAAATGTCTCTCTGACTGCCACTTACCCAGATACGTAATCAGAAGTTGTTGCACTCGAGATGTGGGAAGAGTTCTACTTGAACATTATCTACTTGTCGGAGCTATTTCGCTTTACCCTCTATTCTAGATAAGTAACAATGTACTATGCATATCGCATGGGGATAAGTAATGGGTGCAGTATCGCTTAATGAGACAGGATTCTGTCAGCTTTTTATTGACTGGAGATAATTGTAATCAATTAGCTTTCCTAGGGAATTTCACTTCTTGCTTTTGATCTTCTAGTGGCTGCTACTTGTGATTAGAGTTTGCTTAGATTAGTGGTTATTAATAAATTGCGAATCTTTATGCATTTATGAAAATTTTTAAATAAATAATACGCAAGAATGTATTTAGAAAATATAAAAAGTACAATATAGATTTTAGGATCTGGGCGAGTTAAATTTTAATTAGGTTCCATTTAGTTAGTTTCTATGGAAATAAATATTTGTCATTAAAATTCACAGATTTAAGAAGCAGTTATTTTTAATTAATTTCCATATTTATTCTATAGTGTTCTCTTACTTTTAGTAGTTGGTACAATAATTATTTGTTAATCTACATATGTTATTCATCAACATATAACAATTGTTACATATATATGGGTGATATGGTAGTCAACATAGTAATAGTAGTGTTTGAGATATCCCACATTTCATTTTTATATGAAAATACAATTTATATGTGAAATTAATTTGATCATACTTATATGCAACATCAGTTTGAACTGCATAAATACATAAGACTAAAGTAGACAATCTTCATATGTTCAAATTTGATTTTCTAAAACCTGGATACATACTTAGATTTCATGTCCCATAAAGTGAATGTTTCAGTAGTTGACTATATCCCAGTACCTTAACGTTAATGCTAATTTTATTTAATTTTAAGCTTAAATTCTAATGTACCTAATAAAACATGAAATAATATCATAAAATAGTATATTCAGATACTGGGATGCAATTTAAGTATTGGGACATACATTTTTAGGTTGCTTACAAACTGAGACATGTGACATCTGAAGTGCCTAGGTATTGGAACATTTACCTTAAAGTTTTTCAAATTAGGTATTTTCTTGAGCATTAGTTTCTAGACAATTTTTCAAGGCTCGAATATTTTGCAAAGTTCCAGTTCTTCAAACACCTAGCAAATAAAAATCATTTAGTCTTGGTTCCAAGTTACCATTTTCTATCATTCTTCTCGAATGGCTATTTGTCATCCATGTTATTTCATTCATAATTGTTTACACCGAAGCTCTTTAAAACCACGGAAGAATATAATCTGCGAATAGATATGTGTTTTTATGACCGCATTCTCGCTGCATTTTGCAGCAGACACGCAGTAGATGGCACCCAGTCCAGATTAGACATTTACCATGGTAACGCTAGATCGAGTTTCCGGATTACTTTGGCAAACGAGTCACCAAGTGGCGCCCGATGCCTCGACCAAGCTTGGCAGAGTTCCTTGGCACTGTTTTTCCTACCAATTGATTTCTGACAGTATCAAATTGTCTCACCGTTATAGACATTGACATCTTTTAGCTTGGAAGATAATAGCTTGGAGTAGGTGCAAATCGCTCAATGTGTTTTCTTGGTCCACTTTTCTGCCCCATTACTATTTCTGTGTTACCCGAAATATCATTAGTAGTCTATCGAAAGAGATTATAAAGCCCAGAAAATTTTACTAATAGACCTACAAGTACAAAATTATTAAATACACGAAGGATGAGTGCTAGACCAGAATGTCCACTTTTGAAACCATTGTTCAAATCATTTTGGTGAGAATTTATTATGTTCTGCTACCACGTTCATGTCTACTATGTGAACACGAATAAGTTGAAGGTTAGAAAAAAAGCAGGTGATAAGGTTTGGAGAATACAGAGAATGAGATATTTAAAAAATCTTTTCCTTCAGCGGAAAAGTTTTGAATTAAAAGAGCACTATAAGTCATCTTTCAGAGCTTTAATCCCGCAAGCTCTAAATTCAGGCGCAATACCAGCTCACATATTTCGGCTACTGGTTGGTGCCTGCACGTGTTACGGACATACACGATTTCAGTATTATTACATTTTCGTGTTTGTAAGCTTCAGCACGAATAATTAATGGCAGTTAAATTCTCGGAAGAGATATGTGCATATACCTAGCCTTCAGAAACATGTTCGAGAGGTTAAGATTAGTTTCTTTTGAACTTTTCCCCCAAATATTGTTTGAGAGGTTAAGATTAATTTCCTCTGAATTCTTTTCCCTGGAGTATTGGTTTACATTATTTCCTAGGAAATGTCTATTACCAAGTATCAGTAAAAGGTACTTACAGGTGCTAGTTTTTAACAGAGAATAAGGTTGTCAGTATTCTTTTATCAAATTTCATATTCTGTTAGTATTAAAGTACTACTTCTGAACCAGTGTTTTTTAAAGTAGGCACTGTAACTCTTTTGAGGATGTTCCAAGTATCGATGGGACATTTAGAATTAAAGTATTGGCGACATTATTGAGTACCTGGTTGTAAACATTTTTTTAGAACATTAGTATGTTTACAATAAATTGTTTCTATTTTTGTTTTATTCAGAACTTTTATAGGCCTACAAAAATGAAACTTAGGTACCTACATATGTATTTGAATATATAATAAAACACGTTAAGCTTTATTGTTTTCCATAATGAAATAATCTTTTTTTACTATTTTCTTTATAATATACATTTTTATATCATTATTTAACTTTAGAAAGTAACATTTTTCTAAACTATTGATTTTGAGTAAATGATATAACTTATCTGACAAGGTAGTCATATATGAAATATATGTACATATACAGGGTGTTCCATCTAAATCGGTTAATATTTTTTAGAAACAATTTGAAATTTCAAAATTCTGTTTCGGGCAGAACACAGTGGGAGATGTTTTGGTAGATTTCAAAGTTAATCAATTGAAAGAAACAGACTTTATAAGCACGTTTAGCGATGTTGAAAGCATTTTGATATAACTGACGGATGATTTCAAAAATTTTCAAAAAATACTGCTATAGACACTTATCAGTAGTTAGAAAATCCATTAGAGCATAGAAGATGCTGGGATTTCTTCAACTGTTTAAAATACAAAAAGAGTTTCTCGAACGACTTGCTTCATTTTTTTCAGAAGAACTGTGAAAGTACTCATAAACCTCGACTCCTAGAACTGTGAAAAAAACAGAGCTGACCTTCGATTATAATTTCCCTTCCGCAGAAATTCAGTGGCGAGATCAGCAATAAACCATCGCCGTTGCAAGTTCATTTCGAGGAACTGTGCGTCTGCGCTAGTCGCGGCTTGCAATAACAGTCCCTTGCAGTCATCTATCGCGATAGGCCGCGTTCCTTTCGCAGGATATTCCGCGCTTATTTAATTGAATTCGACGTTGAGTAATCGCTCGCGACGCCTTCGTTCAATTATCTCCATTTCCATGTGTCGCATTCGTGGAATCCACGGCAAATTCGCCTCGTCAAAACATAAACTCCGCGCGGACCTCTGCTCGTAACTTATGGGAGGCAAAGTTACCAAGCTGCCGCCTCGGTCGGCGCGTTTAATCTCATGCGTTCGATAGATTGATTCAAGAGGAGACTGGACAACTCACGCTATCGTGCATTGCGTTTCTATTGGAGTCTCGAGAGTGCCTCATTTGAATGCTTAAATTACGTTATCGATTACGTACCTTGCCGCGAATCATTCCGAGAAATAGCTCTCTGAGATACGTCCTGAACATTATAATAGAAAATGTTAGATTATATCTACCTAAAAAAATTATTGATGATTAAAATTGGACGTTATTCGTTATTTTACTTGAATAAGCTTTATATTGATTAGTTTAAATAAAATTGAAGAAATACTTGATGAGATAGATTTATAATACTATGAAAAATGTTTTCTATAATACTGTGAGAATTTATTTTCAAAATTTTTAGTAGTTTTTAACCTTCTATTTGGAAAATGAGACTAGTAATACGCTAGTGATACCAGTGATGCTTGAGTAATATACTACTGATACTAACGTAATATACAACTGATACTAGTGACATTAGTAATATTACTGACATTATGATATTAGTGATACTACTAATATTAGTAATATACTAGAGATACTACTGATACTAGGGACGCTAGTGACATTAGCGTTACTATAGTAATGCTATTAATGTGTATCCATTAGTAGTAATACTAGCATTACTAGTAATGCCATTGTTACTAGAAGTACTAGTAATATTAGAGATACTAGTGATATTAGTGATACTAGTAACTATTAGCGATAGTACTAGTGCTGATTAAATAAGTGCATATTCAAAGAAGTAATATTTATCACGGGTTACTGTAGATCTATTATATCACTCCAGTTCGGATAAAAAATACTTCTACGTAACAAACAGAGTATTGCTTAAAATACTGAATAATTTCATTATTATTTAATAAAAAAAACTTGATTGAACAGACATTGCAGAATGTAGTAGAGATCCTGAAAATGTCTTCGAATTTTGTCAAATTTCCGACAACCCTAAATCAGTAATAACATGATATTGAAACACAAACGCTCCACTTTTACTAAGGTGTCTGAAAAACCTACGTTTAGGGACGGAAAACAGTCACCGAAAAAACCGGACTTTCCCTCACCATATTGAGATTTACGGTTTGAATTAGGACCAATCGGAACCAACCGTGTTTCTCCGATTGATTCTGTCTTCGTTAGTCGGACGTTCCTGGGGACAGCGGGTGAAAGGTGTTAACTCGCGCTAACAGATGCGCCAACCACGGTCACCTCGTTAGAGAACGTTACGGATGACCGTTGGCTATCACGAGAGGGGTCTTCCAGTGAATCGAGGAAGACCAGCAAAATCGCGTTACAGGATGTACCTTTAATTGGGGGGAACTTGTAACGGAGTCGCAGGAAGCGCGAACTCCTCGCCCTTTTCGATCGGTCCGGCTGATTATTGACGCCTGGATGTTTTCCTCGCGTTTCGCTCGGCTGCTGAAGGTGGACGCACAGCGGGAACCGAGGAGGACGCAAAATGACGCGTCGCCGCCGCTGGAATGGGCAAAAAGCGTCTCGCGTTTCAGTGAACGCGTGTTCCTTCGTGTTTTTAGATCGTTTCCTGCACGCGGTCTGTCTGCTAGCGTTTCATTCAGTCGTTAGTCGCTAGTTTGTGTAGACTGCTATTTGATTCAGGTCCTGAGATGGACGCTCGATGGTGTTCACTTGGGAACCAGAGATTGTTAAAATTTTATAAAAATGTATTTAGGATTTCTCATCTGGCTTTTTGATCATTTTTCATGATATCTATATTCAAACATTGTTAACAGGGAACAGAATATTTATTTGTTATGAGCTCAGGGTGATGACAAGTTTATAGGGAGTTACAGGTATCTTTTGGAGGCTTATTTAGACTTGAGTGATCTGTTTTTGTTTTTCTGTATTAACAGTAATCAAGGCACCTGCTTCCCTCACCTAAAAGAAATTAATGGTATAGGGGTTTTAATTCCTAAAAGTCTCCAGTCTCTAGGTTAGTCCTATTTTGTCTAGTATGCACTAGAAATTGACGTTGTTTTCTCAATGAACTAGATCGCCTACGAACTTAGTTCTTTCGAAAGTGAGTGAATTTGAATTCTTTTTTGCATTTTTGTCATTTTCAGGGTATGTACTAATAGAATAGACTTTTCTAGAATAAAAAAAGTGTTATTCATATTGAATGAGAAAATATTGTATTCCAAAATTTACAATGAATTATGGAAATTATTGGTAATGTTTCTATCTTAGGTTGTTAAGTAATAATATAGTAGTAACAGTTCAAAAACATTATTTATACCTTTATTAAGAAAGAATACTCCTGGAATTTGGCTACATTCTTAAGAATCTTTAATTAAAATCTCGCATAGAATTTGACTTACTTTTGCTAAGAGTAAGGAATCTTTATATTTAAAGTTACGTCAAACATTTGAGGTTATGTCGGTTTTGCTAGTACACAGAGCATACCAACTGCATTTTTCTATTCATAATTCCTTAATTCCATACTTTATTCTATATTTCCCGCGCAATTATTCAAATTATTTTCTCTGAATATTTGAAAAAATACAAATATTATAATATAGAAACCTTCAATGTTCGTTTCGAGGACAGAAAAGAAACCCAAAATTTCCAAAGTGCCTGAACACATTTCCTGTTTCGACTGTTAACTCGACGAGTCGTAACGTCTTAAATTCCCCATAAAATTTCGCCATAAATTTGCCGTCACAACAGACACAGTTATCTTCGCGATTTAATTACCAGCGGTCGTCAGTGGGCTCGTTAATGGTAAATAAATCACTTCGAGCGGCGACTTTGCGTACGCTAGGGGAATTTCGCGAGTTCGGCGATAGAGAAGCGGGCAAGATTTGCCGAAAGTCTAAGCATGGACTACACGCCACCAGATTTCATGCGCGTGCACGTTCCTAACGTGCATGGTGAAAAAGTTTTACGAGCATGTTTTTACAAGCATCTCGTATTCTTTCGCACGGCTATTTTCAACGCGACGCCAGTGGCCCCGAGTATTTAATGAATGAAATTTGAACTTCCTCGGGAACCGTTCTTGGGTTCAACGACATGTGTTTCGTCAGTTTTCATTTAAACCTACTCACTTCCCTATGCTCGTACATATTAACAGTACCTTGAAAACTTTTTACTAGTAGAAATGGACAAAAGTTATGAAATTGTTAAAAAATGAGTATGATTTAGCTGTTTACTTTGAAGGATTCTGCTGTTTGTAAATTTAAGGTGATACTAATTTGGAGGATGATGTTTCATTAAGAGTTTTAAAGAATTCAATAATTATTAGTTCAGTTTTGGAAAGTTAAAGTATTTTTTGTAATTACGAATGATAAGTATTAATGGAATAGTTTTAATTATAAAAGTTTTTTAAAATTGCTTTTTCAAATTTACTCCGTATGTATTGGCCTTATAAGACAATATGAGGGGGAAAACGTTGAAATTATTTGTAGAAGTATTTAGAAACAATAAAGTATGAACTTTTTTGGAAAACAATGATTATTTACAATAATAATAATTGTAAGCAGATTCAGCTCCAATTATTTATTGACTATTATTTTGTGTATGGGAATGTGGCTTACGTTGTCATTCATATGTACTGCCCTTCGTGAAAACATCGTATTGCTCAACTCACAATGTTGAAAGGAATTTACTAACCATTTAATTAAAAGAAAATGTTATGAAGTTTTAGTGTTTAGAAATAAATTAGGGTGCAATTAGGGTGCAACGAGAATGCAAAAGCATAATGTTGTTTAGTTAAAAAAATTGCTGAGAATAAAAAAGAAATTGGGAACAAGAGAACCACAAGACCACCATTTTTTTAAAACTACGAAAGTCAATGAAAATATCAAACGCGTTCAAAATACATGTAACACCCTGTATAACTTTCTTTACACCCCATGTAGCAAAAAATTAGTCCTTGTCTCAAGTGAACGCATTGCCGAACATCCACTTTCGCTTCCACTGGTGTTCCAGACAAAAGTCCCGATGGAACTGTCACTTTCGGTTACCTCTGATCGAAGTCAGCCAGGTTACGCAATCGTGAAACTTGGACCATATATACATGTCTCAGTGAGAGTCGAGGTGTCGTCTGAACAGGGAGACATGAGTAGACGGACGATCGGTCAGACAGATTTACGTCTGGTCATCGTTTAATCGCTGGAACGGAATCATTCGCGACCATGACCGTGCCAAAGAAACTGCATCCACGTGGAACTGGGTCATACGCAGTCATGGTTATTTCAAGCATGAGGCGGTTGCTTCCCTTGTCGTCCCTGTCTTCCCGTTTTGCATTTCTTTTACGCATTCTGTGCGGGTTTAGCGCGCTCTGTTCTCGCTAATCGAAAAATTCCTCAGTCAATGAAGAATTTGCTTCTGGAACCGTTTCTTTCTTCCCTCGCGAACGTTGAGGGATGGTTCCTGACTGTTGGCGTACCAGAAATGTACCTTTGGTATTTTCAATTTATTTGCTTGTGGATAAGAATGTATTAGGCTGCGGTTAACCTTTTGACTATCTATTCGCAATAATTAATTTGGCAAATTAGCTTCTATTATTTTGATGATTTTAGGTTTAAACTTGTAAAGGGGATCAGGAAATAGTAGAAACGTAGTTTGAGGATTCTGCAAATGGACTTTTGAATGTTTGCACCATATTTGGACGTTACTACAAGTGGGTGGTTATTTTCTTAGGACCTGTACATGTGAGCATTTATGGACTGTCAACAGCGAATAGTTTCAGACTCTAGGGATTTAGACTCTACAGACTCACATTCCTCAAGAATGGGCATGCATCTGAAATGAATGGAAAGAATGGACATAACAATGCATCTATATTAAATTTGTTAAAATTCGTTTTTTAATTATTTGACGTAGTGAATCTAGGTCCAGATTAACGTCCTCGTCAAAGCCAGCTCTCTTTCGACCTTCCAATTTATTCCTGCAACGGTTTCCAACTGCAACCAGAAAAAAGATATAATTGGATCCACTTGCGAAGACCCCTTACTTCCATCACATTAAAATTCATTAAAATCGCCAAGTAGCTAGCTGTATTTTCTCCTTGGCTCAGGGCTCAAAAACTTTGTAAGAATCGCTAAGATTGCACAGTCTTTGTGACCACTCGACTCTTTCGCCGTGCACTCGAGGTATTTTCGAGGTCGCTAATAAATCCGGGAGTTTCTGACATACGATCAAGTCCCGGAGGGGTTTTTCAGGATCTCCTACAAAGAGAAAGAGCTGGCACAACGCCCAAGGCGTTTCCGGGTAATGTGCACAGGCGCTTGATGACTTTCAGTCAACCACGTTAGCAGGTGAGGGGTGTAAAAGTCTCGTAAAACGAGTACCACCTTGCGGTGCTTCTCGATCCATCTTGCGAACCTACCCAGCACCTTGAACCACAACTATTTTTAGACCATCTCCTGGCCGAACTTCCTCCCTATGGAACTCTGGCGAGGCCGATGATCGTGGATGCTAATTCCCGAATGCCGATGTAGTGAAACCTTGATATACATAAATATTCCAGTCAGGAAAAGGCGATATGTCTTTCATGATCCAAAGTTTGCATTTATTCTTTGACTCCTTGACAACTCTTGCGTGATCTTTGTTTCATTGAGATAAGGGTCACACCACGGAAACTTTTCACAGGTTTGCTACTTTGCTAAGATATTGCAGGTTTTGGGTTAAGTAATTATTTGTGATTTGATTGTGTCGTAGATTGTAGATTAGAAAGAGGAAACAGTTAACAGTCAATTTCTAACTGGACGGTAGATATTGAATGAAAACTTAACCTAGACCAGGGACCTAACTTATAAACATAAACCTAAATAATCCAAAAACAGACTATCTGTGCGTCTTATCGAAGACTTTGGGTCAGTATCGAAATAGTATTTAGAAAATTAAGTCAGTAATAGTGACAATTTAGGGAATTTTGGTAAAAAACGATTTTCAGGATTTAACACTAGAGTCACCATAGGGGTCAAAGTGACCAGTGGTAGTCTAGTTCAGTTGCTTTAATCCCTCAAAAGCCCTAAAAGTTCCAGAATCACCTGAAAGGTCTCAAAATTCCTAAAACTATCAGCAGGCTTCTCGGAAGTTTCAACAGTTTCGAAGTATTACGACTTCAGCTATCATAAAATCTCCCAATGTCTTGAGCCTCGGTTACGACCACGATTGCTCGGTATGTTGCGACTTGCAACGTGGAGAATCGAATGCTCATCGCTAGCCAGATCGTTCGAGGTGCTCGATTGCTTGGGTGGAAGCACCAAGACGTATTGGATATGCCCATGGAAATAGCGACGGTGTGATTGCTATTGGATTTTAAATTGCGGCTCTTCCACACTGTTGGGCCGGTGAGAGAGAGTGAGAATTATTTGTGACTGTTCCCTCGGAATTTATTACTAGCCTGACTTGTACGTCATAGCGTGTCTCTGTGCATTCAGCCGATGATGAGGCTTCCTCAATGCATTATTCGCAAGATGGGTTCAGCGAAATGTCGTGGAAAGTAGAATCACTGTATGCTGTTAACATGATTTTATGGTAAAATTGTCTTCCTGAGTATTAAAGATTGAAGTTCCCTGAGTTTTTAAATACCTGAGATTGTTGAAAGACATTTACTGTGAGGAACAACCGTTGTTAGCTTTGTTAGACTTTCTGAATCTATTATTTGTTTTTCTTCGGTTAGAGAATTATGAAACACTTGACAGATTTATCACTTAATTCTCTGCGTACGAAGTCTTTTGTTGAAGTCTCTGTTTTATCAAGTTATCTATATTGTAAAGTAATGAAACTAGCGTATGGATTGGCAAACTGATCGATAGTCTCATCGTTTGTATTTACAGTGTTGCAGTGATGACTAATTTGCTTGAGCGATAAACGTGACATATTAAATTTAGATTGGCTATATCTTCTGGCCTATATATTATAAATGTATATGACGTCTATGTCTTGCGTAATTATATGTTATATACAAGGTGATTTCAGAAACTAATTGTGCGCCGTTTAATTTTTAAACGGTGTACTGGGTCATGATCCTCTTTATTTACCATTTTTATTATTCACACTCCATATGGGAATAGTTGAACTGAATGGTACAATAGTTGTTCTTTAATTAAAAATATGTATATTTAATACACATTTTTGCCATTTTCATCTATTCAATATGTAACATAACATCTATGCCCAAATAAACTCAGCGATTGCCAACATGGTGGCCAAGACTGACGCGTGGCTCAAATGACGCATGCTTGACACCGACCTTGAGAGTGTTAAATGATTTTTGTAATGGAAACGTAAGAAGCAAAATCCATATAACTGTCACGCAAGCCTTTAATTAGATTTTGTTTCGTTAATCTTATATATTGAAATAGAAATTTCCATAAAAATCCCTAGTTTAATTATAGTATTGATGTCAGACTAATCGAGAACTAACAAAGAGAATGATCGTAAATAGATGAAGATCTAGATGTTCAGACTCAGTTTCTAGTTCTACTCACTCACCATCGTAATGTTTGTACACTCGCAATGTTTACAAAACGTTCTACTATTAGCTGGATAGTTGTTACGATAACATTTTGCCTGAACACGAAGAAATTAGACTTGTTCAGGTTTACATGCTTGTATTGTTCCTGAAGATCCGAGCCATCGAATTTGATTATTCGTCGCTCATTGAACACTGTTTTGGGCCATCTGGAACATGTTTTAATTTAGCTGCACCAAGGTTCGACGAGTCAATCGGATGTCTGTTTCCTGACATAGAAATAGAAACCCGTAAACACCGACGAGTTGGGTCTCGGCATCATTATTCGCGATACTGTGCGTAGTAGCCACTTGACCTAATTACTGGATCTTGTAACTACAGACAAACTGTACTTTTAACTTGTCTGGTACTTCTTGAGTTTACAATTGAATAACTTTGAATCCTTAAGAAGAGTATAATTGTTTGTATACATGTAATTGTATTTACTCGTAATAAGCGAATAAGTTTACACCTTTACGCAATGAGATTATAGAGAACAAGAGGCATTCTTTAGAAAGTTAATTTATTTGTCAAAAACTCTTATTTATTTTACTAAAGCAAAAATAGGAAATATAAGAGAATGATCGTGAAAAATGGAAAAGGTAATAACGAGTTTACAACGAAATTGTGCTGCATGCATATTCTGGACTAACTTTATTTTTCATTTTTGTGTATTCTACTTCGCGAAATGGAATAAATTTGAAACAGAACTATCTAGGTGTCATAAAGAAATTGTTTTTTTGCAAAAGACAGTTTCGCAAAAGAAAGTATTGAAGTTTCGACCAATCAGATCTTGCAATCGTTTCAGTGGGCGGAGCAATTCCCCACTCCATCTTCTCCTCTGGAGAAGGCAAAGCCTCGCGTGAACTTGTTGCACTATAAACCAAGGTTATACCTTCTTTTATTTAATAAAGTCAATTGGGATAATAAGAAACATTTCTTCTGAAACTTCATAACTAAAGAATTTAAACTTCAATTTATTTTAAAGTTACGATAATTTCGAATTCAGTGACTTATTTTCCAAAACTGTATTCTTCAATTTGCCCCCATTTGCATCATGACGTAATTAATTTGTGTCCGAGACGAATGTCGCCACGTTAATGACACTGATGGACAAATTATTAACTACAACTTGAAAAAGACTGTTATGCTTGAAAAAGAAGGTCTCGGAGGAGATCAAGTTCTCAGGATAATTTAAAAGAATGTCTTTTTTCTTGATTATCCACTCACTGCATTGAAATTCCAAGTCTCTTTATAAGTCATTCTTTATTCTCATACTGGACGTATGAGAATTCGTTTACAGACAAATGAAGAATTGTTTTAAATATCTAGATTTCAGATTTTCTGGATTTCTAGATTACTAAATTTTTCAATTTTCAGTTTTAGGGATTAATTAATTAAGATTCTAAGAAAACGTGAGTCATTTCACCTAAATTAATGGTAAATGTCAAAATAGTAGAAAAAGTTCATCTACACTATCAAGTATAGCATAGATTAGGCAGATTCTCAAAGAAACGACGTGAAAATAGAAAATTTCAAATATTAATTAGGTCATTCCCACTTTTTGTATTCCAGTCAACTATGGAAGCAAAATGTTAATTACGTCTATGGCAACGTCAATTTTCTTCACTTTATATCTTATGAAGCTACTGGCTTTAGAGTATTAATTTGCAGTCCACAGTCTCCCAGTTGTTTTCAAACTTGTCAAACCAAACATTAACCATTATCTCTGTCTTTATAATTCATCCTAAAGAAACGTTCCATATTTTTCGTAACACTCTGTACGCGAAGCCATAACACAAGCTCTCTCAAGAAGCCAACATTGAGAGCCATTGAGCTATTCTGCCAAGCGACCTTCGCCTGGCGCACAGACTGGCTACTGGAAGAAAGGAGGCTTAAGGATTTCCCGGTACCGAAAATTCAGTCGCGACGAAGAAGACACGAAGAAATAAAGTCCGTTCAGACGGCGATGAAGAAGGCTACGTCGCGTACGCGGGCACCTAACCCACTTTTGCAAAATTAGATTTCGCAGCCGCGCACCAGAGACGTTGGCTATCTAGGCGTCAGGCTCCCCGCTGATCGTTGCTTACAGTTCGCGATCGACTAGCGTCTGCGAGAATGTTATGCAGACTCTTCCGAGGGTTTTTACTATGCCCACACGTGCCGAATAATCGGCTGTTTGTCGTGGTTTTCGCATGTGGGAACCTCGTAAACGCGCGCCACTGATCCATTTATTCTGAAGATGGATCTAATCTGACACAGAAAATTGCATATAGATGAGAATATTAAACAATTTGTGATTTAAATATTTATTTTTCTCCTTTCTATGGTCAGTGCAATAAGCATGTGTGAAAGAAGAGAGGGTTGAAATGGTCTGGTGAAGTTGGTATTTCTAGGTACTCGATATAAGCTCGTTCTGTTGTTTTCTTGAAATTGTTGTGATTGTTTGTTGTCTTGCATTTGATGGGACAAGTATTGTTTTTACTAGAATGCTTGGTAATGGGAACGTGGTCAGCATCTCTAATGGGACTGATCGCCATTGTTACCTTAGGATTGTCCAGAGTCACTGCTTGGGAATTGATTGATTTTATTGATTTTCCTTCAATGCAATGAAACAATATACAAAATAAAATAAAAGCACGTATCTAATTATAAAAGCGAGGTCCAACGACATCTATGTCTAAATCTAACCTATATCATTCAGATACCATACGTCATTAAACTTAACCTAACAAACTTCAACTGTCCCTCATTTTCATTGGGTTGGATGCAGTTGGGATGGATTCAGCGTCGTCCATCCCATTTTAATCCAGCTTAAAGCGAAATTTCTTACAACCAGTGACTCAAGCGATGGTACCTGGACCCAACTCGATAGTTCTTTTAATAGGTGATGGCTTGCCCACACCACAGCAGTAGGTGGCTGCTAGGCGTAGGTACTGATTTTCAAGTTTGGTAGCTACTCATTTAAGGATTTCGAACTCTTTTGTCTTCTGTGAGACTAAATGTATCTTCTTTTGATACCACCAGTCAAACGGGAAAAGCGTTTTCCTCATTTGAAGCGATCCTTTAGACTCAAATTTGTCTGTTCCCGCCTGACCCAAGTGGGAAACCCCAGCATAAGGCCTTCATACTTTAAGCTGTATGCCCTTTTCACGTTACCAGTTAAAGTTGAGAAGCGTTTCCTTCACTTTAAGTTACCCTTCAGACCTAAATTTATCTGCTTTCACGTGACCTGCAATGGTGCAAATGGGAAAATGGCTTATAGTTTCCACAGTTAACTTAAGAAGCTTTAAGCTGTGCCTCTCTTTCATATCATCAGTTAAGATTGAAAAGAGTTTACTTTAAGTTATTCTTCAGATTCAAATTCCTCTGCTCCTACATGATCCACAATCGTGCAGGTGGGAACGTAACTTAAAGTCTTCAAAATTAGCTTAAAAATTTCAAACTTTGCATCTTTTTCATATCACCAATCACAGTTGAGAATCGTTTCCCTCACTTTAAGTTACCCTCCAGACCTAAATACATCTGCTTTCACCTGACTTGCAATCGTGCAAGTGGGAACTCGGCTTAAAGCCTCCACAGCTACCGCATAGTCCATAAATTTAAAACCTCGTTAAAAATACATCCTCGGACATAATCGGAATACCAAGTAAAATCTGAAGCAGAGGTCGAAGCCTTTTTATGCAAAGCAAAGAGTCCGATAAGGAGGCTCATTCGATTAAGGTTGATCCTTTGATCCACACGAACCACGTGCATCGAAGACATCGATGCCGCTGAGTACTGCCTCGAACGACGCGTGGCCTTCTAAATAGAACGATCACCGTCGATGCGGATCGATCTAACGTCAATTACGAGCGAGCATCCTGCCAGGGCTATTTTCGACGTGTTGCCAGCGTGTCAGGACACAAGGTCCATTTAATCCATTTGTTCCATTACGCTATATGTTGGTAGAGGGCCCCTGTTAGGCGTGGACATGAATTCTGGCCTTTAATGCGTCCGTTTCAAATCGATCGACCCACTGTATTCGAGATTCTGTTGTCGGGGCTGGATTGTCGGTTCTGGAAGCTTGGAGGGACTACAATGAGCTTTCTGTGCGCTAAGAATAAGTCAGCTTTGATTGTTAGTAGGGGAACGTTGGATTAAAAAATGCTATTTTGGTACATAGGTTTCTTTGTACAGTTAAGGGAATTTATATCCTAACTTTATTTATATGAAAAATTGTCAAGCTTTATGACCCATTTTCTTACAAATCACTGAAGCAATTTCAGTCAAATTATTACCGCGTATTCTGTTAAGTAGAAGTCTTAGAAAAAAGTTACAGAAGTAATAAATAGTCTGTATTAGGTTTTAGATAGATTTTATTCTCCAATTATACATTTTATTTTCCAAATCCTTTTATTCAGTATGTTCAGTAATTTTTTATAATACATCGTAAAAAGTTTTACTAAACCTTTAAAGAATATTTGAAAATTGAACGTGTAATCGTAGAACAGGCTTTGAAGTTATCTTACTGGGGTCATGTACGTAAAGATTTCCAACGCTGACTTTTCGATGAGGTTTTGCATAGTAATAGGGTTTAAAATACTGAAGTTATTGGTATGTGGTTTTGGGCGTAGGTGGTTAATAATTTATGAGGTATTTAATGTTAAAGACTTGCTGTGGTGGATCTTCTGATGTCCCCCTACAATTAGCGCTTGAAATAAATAATCTTTTCAGCAATTTTTCAATCTTATTAAGATATATTTTTCTAATATATAATTCTATTATTTACGTTCAAAATTTTCATTTTACTTTTTCGTAAATATTATTAAGACTGAAAAAATTCTCAAAAGTTGTAGTTAAAGTAATAGAGCTATAAATTATAAACTGAATTTATTTGTATACCATTCCTCAGAATCTCAAGTAGAAATTTAACAAACTTTTAAAACTTATATTGAAAAAGATTCGAATTCCTCAGAACCGAGAAAGATGGAGAGCGAAGTGCTTCAGAAAAGAAAAGAAAAGAATCCTAAAAGAATACAAACAAGATCAGTTATTTTATAGTTATTCATGTTTTATATTTCATGTATAAGTAAAGTTCAAAGCATGTAATATCTGTGTAAGAAGAATCAGACACAGTATGTTACTGCATATTTATACTTAAGTAACAAGTACGAATAAAAATTACTCCGTTTTTCTTAGAAATTTAAAATGCATAATTATTAAATGATAGAAAACCATAATTCAGAAAATTCTCGTCATATGTTTGCAAGGTTATGTTCGTTACACATATATTCAGCGCTATCTCCATCACTGAGGAGTGGGGGAGTACCCCTTAAAGGGTGACTCTATCGGCTCGATTTCAGAGATGAATTAGCTGCCCTGTACACGATATACGTTCCCAACCAGTCCCGAGCGATGAACAAATAACGAAACACTACTCTAATCAAGTAACATTTTGTTGAATTCCCATTCTTCATAGTAAATTTTCTCAAAGATAGAATTTATATTTGCCCAAAAAACAGTATTCTACATTCTCCACTAATTTCTTCTTTACTCTTACAAGAGATTCCCCTCCTTCTTCCCTAAACCAAGTTAAGTTTCATTCACCAATAAGCCCAACCGAACGCTTCGATCCAAACCATAACAGATCCATCAGAAAACCCATTCGTAACCCCAAAATTACGTCATATTCATCCTTTACGGCCTCCATAGAAGCCTGTCACGCGCATGTGCCGCTAATCGGAGGTAATGAAAGTCGCATTTAAATCCGCGACGGACGGCAATAAATTAGCCGGATGTTAAAGCGAGCCGTTTCGCGGGAGAATCGCAATCGGCCAGGGACTTTCACGTAGAAAAACGTCCGCCTGGTGCGTGCATCTTTTACTACCGGCCCACGTATCATTTTTGCCGAGCGTTCGGTCCGCGACAAGCCTTTCCAATCGCGATCCACGACGGCAGGATATTCAGGACGAGTGGGATATCCTTATCGAGAGCGCTGGGCCCAGTGGAAAAAGTCCCACCCACGTGAGTTCGTTTTTCTTCGAGCGACTTATCGACCGATAAGGGATAGACTATCATCGACACGACGATTTCTAAGCCGAAGTGCACGCTTTTTCCGATTTCTGCCCAGCTCCGTGGAACTTTCGCTCCTCGGGCGCATATCTTCCAGCGTCCGATCCTGTTTATTCCTGTCCCAGCTCCGTTGATCTCCTTGCCGTAGTTATTGAAGTGATCTCTGGTCCGTTCCCTCGCGAGCCCGTCGATCCTCGCAGACGTTTGTGGAAGACTCTGAACATATTTCAGGTCCGTTCTGGAAATTGTGGGTGGGAGGCTTTTGTTGGAGGAGGAATGAAGTTATTAGGGAATAGGGAGCGTTGGGTACATTGTACCTACTGGGTTGTTTAGGTTGCACCTCGTGATTCTACTTTTTTGTGAACAAATTTGTGAGTCCTTTAACTCATTTGAAGTATCAAAAATAACACAAGATGAAGTATCAAAAATAACATTAATCCTACGGGAAAATATAACTAGGTACGAGTGGACTTATGATAAGAATTTGCTAGGAATACAGATTACTTTTTAATGAGTCTGACTATTTGTAGAACGCAATCGTCCAAATAATACGCTAATACTTTTTCTTGGAAGATATGGTTAATAATTTACGAAATATTAAAAATTTTTTTAAATTTTCAAACTTACAAATATTCAAACATTTAAATATTAAAATTTTGCAATATTTAAACCTACAAATTTTTCAACTTCAAATTTTGAAGTTTTAAAATTCTTACATTTTCAGACATTCAAATGTTCAAACTGTGAAATATTAAAGTCTTTTAATTTGAAAAATTACAAATTTGCAGACAGTCAAATATTTAAAACTTGAAATTTTAAAATGCTTATATTTCGTCACGCGGCTATATTCCACATAAAAATATCAAAACTGTCAATATTACAAAGGCCTGAAAATAGGGGAATATCATTGATACTACTGATAGACTGTTATAGGGTGACATACATAAAATCGGTACTAAACACAGAATATGTACCATTTTTGAGTCATGTTTTGCATTTTTCCATACCTCCTCGAATTTTCCGGTTTATTGCTTTTGAAAGGTTAAAAATACTGATAAATGTACGTATTAAAATTTTTTAGTTAGGAATACCACTTATATCCCGTATCAAATATGCAGTATATTATAAAACTATAAAATTGTATTTTATATTTGTGGTCGGTTTTATGTGCGTCATCCAACACTTTATCTATCATAATTTGAATTTATAAAAGTTTAAAACACTCTTTATGGTTAACTATACTATACCGTAAAAGATTTTCACAAAATTCCAGAACAAATGTGTATCAATATTTCACTATTATTAATATTTACTATGGAATATCAAAATGTGTATTAATGAAAGAAATTTGTGAAAATGAAATTATTTATTTCTATTACTACTAACAGAGAGTCACAAAACTACGGAGTTTATTCGAAATGTTGTTCAATCAAATGAATTTACTTTGTTTAAGTATCACATGTTGCTTTCAATGTACTTAACAGTTTCTTCTAATTGAAGCTTATTATATGAATATAATTTTAGAAGTAGATTTAATTGGAAGAACTTACGAATCTCATTTGCGATAAGTTTATACGAGAAGAACTGCTTTGGTTTCTCTATCCCCAATAATGGCTACAAGTATGTGCTGTCTCTTAATACAACGTCGATAAATGCAAACCCGAAATTGAATATATTATCCATAATTACGAATGTTATCAGGTTTGCCAATATTTATGATCAATTCAATAGGAATTCTCAGATCAATATTGACAGTAATTACTAATCATTTATTTTCGTAACGCATCTTTACATAAATGAATCCAAATGAAATTCACCGCGTCTCTCAAAGAAGGCGAAGAAAAACTAAAGTAGAATTGTGATGTTACCCGCATCCTTATTCACCAAGTATCGCAGGACTCGTCTGGGATCGCAGTCACGACCCGTATTAGTCTTCTTATCACGCTTACGATCCACAGATCTTGCGCAGATTGCGTCTCTTTCTTTCCTCCAGTTCGTTTCTGCACGCTGCATACTACAGCGACGGAAACACATTTCTTGGGACACTTTTAGCCAATTTATTTCATCTTAAATGACGATCTTGACATTCTGAATGGATGATTCTCATTTAAAATGTGAACTTATTTTAAAAAATTTGACTACCAAGAGCCAGGCATAAAAACTATGATACACTAGGGTATAGTAATTAATAATCAAATCGTTAATTTCGAAAGTCAAAGACATCACTGACTTTCTTTAACGCCAGTAATGATGATTCAAATTGATGAATAAAATCCTTCTCAAGAGTTCAATTTCTAAAAGTGCATTAGGTAGCATAGTTTAATATACTTCATTAGCTGGATCGATGGACTGCTGATTCCAGAAAGCAATAAAAGCTCAATAAAAGGATAATGATCTCCTATAGAGATCGTTGAACTCCAGAACGTAATTGGCAGTGATCCCAAATTAGAACCTGAAACTTTTCACCCTGAAAAGTTCAATGTCTGGAAGCACATAATTGCCACATACTGTTAGCAGTCTCTGGTAGTTTAGTGGCTGAACTGTTGATTCTGGAGGCAGTAACATCGATACCTTGAGGTACAATCAAAACAGTACTGCCTCTTACGGAGATCAGCGAACTTCAGAAAACAATTGGCAATTGTCCCAATCAAACAAATTCCATTCTTGAAAACAAATAGTTGATTATCACGTAATGCAGTAACCGTTGCCAGCCCAATGAGTGGAATGTTGTCTCCAGAAATCAGTGACATTGTCAGTCCGAAGATTAGGATGCAACTGATCAGTTCCCATAACTGGTGTGATCGAAAAATTCAGTTGGTATTAGGACTTAGAGGATTTCGAGAATGAAAATTATGTCAAAAGTACAATGTTTGAAAGTGGGTCACAAGAGTTATATATGATATGATGAATGGAGTTTCAATTTTAAAGGACACTGACCCTACTACGCTAAACGCTAAAACATAATGAACAATGGTACCCACTGAAGAAGCAAAAAGAGTTTCAAAAATTTAGTTTCTGAGAACGTAATGTAGCAGACTGTGATAACCCGATATACAGTATGTTCGTTCTAGAGAATTTAATCAATGAAATTAATCAATTGCAATAAATAATGTGACTGGTCAACTCGGTTGACAATAATCCCACTTCAATGGTTAAAGTTGCTCTAAAAAATTTCAATTCTCTAGCTCAGATTATAATAATTAGGATCTTGACAGTAGGAGATACTGATAGTATGCTAAACCCTAGAATATAATAAACAAGGGTTTCAATTGAAGAAGTAAAGTCACTCTCGAGATTTCATTTTTCAGAAGTTACCAGAAGATACCTTTTTAACTGAATAAATGGAATATACACGTTAACATGTTATAACCCAGACCTAACTCAGACGTATGAACCTGGTTCAAACCTAGCTCAAACCTAGTCTAGACTTAGTTTTAGACCTAGTGCAACTCCAGTCTAAATCTAGTCTAGAGCTAGTCTAAACCTTGTCTAGTTTTAGCTCAGAACTAGTCTACACCTAGCTCAGACCTAGTCCAAGCCTATTCCTAATTTAATCCAGACCCTAGATAATATGACCATCTTATGATTAATTTTAACACTAGAATACAATTAACCAAATATCATGAATAGTCTCACTGGCCAATGTAATTGGCAATAACATCTCACATTTCCAACTGATTGTGAGGTCACAAAGAATCAACCATGTTGTAGAAATTATGTTAGGTTAGTTTCGACCTTAGAGGCTATACGAATCATTAATAAAGACATAATTAGTGACGGTCCTACCTGGAACCACCCAAAAAAGTTCAGCTCCTGGAATTAAAGCGTAATTATCATGTGCACTGTGCTTTGGTAGCTCGTTGGAAGGGATGTTGACTGCCCAGAGGACAGTGACATCATCTTGTTGAACGGCGGGATGGCGATACGATCTCGTTGCTGGTGTCGTAAAGTAACGCGACGATTTATAGGCGCGCGTGGGAGACTTTTATAAAAGCTGATTATCGTGGTCCTCGCGTACCCTTGTCCTTGTTCATTAACGCGATTTCAACTTTCGACGGGTGAAATCTGCGGACTGGCGTTAATTTCAAACGACTGCTCATAAAATTTCGCGAACAGCGCAACGACCAACACGGAGAGAATCATAAACCAGATTCGAGTAATTCGGGGTGATGATTTGTGGGACGATTCGATTTGATTGAAATATTAGCGCCACCAGCGTGGATTTCCATAGGGATTCATGACAGAGTATTCTTTATTTGCTAGTTGGATTAAATGATGGGTATATTAACCCATTGATCTCTAAATTAATATCTTACGGAAATTCAGTTTGTCAGATATGACTCGATCATTTGAATGACTTTTGAATTTATTTCTTATAAAAATATGAGCTGTGTTTGGTGTCTCGAAATATATAAAAAGAACATAGAATTCTATGACCCTACGAGGTTATTAAAAAATAACATCTATATTGAAGCTCTTAGCTAATTTTAATGCTAACTATTAATCAGGGTCTTGCATATTGGAATAACGATAACCAACAACCAATAACTAATCTATAATATCAAATACTCTACATTTTATGATCATGTAATCAGGAGATGTTGAATATTCATTAATTAAATTTCTGATATAAACAAATGCTAATTCATTTACCACATCCAGTCCATGTAAGTTCAATACATTTACTGGCATGCTCAACAACCGTGAAGTTCTTGATCTCAGACTTCCCTTGACCGTGATGCCTCTTTTTTGCAGCACTATCACTTGGCTGTGTCCTGTGAGAAAAGTAGTTCCACCCAGTTTTGGACAACGCCACGCTCAGTGACATTAAAAAATGTTTCCGGGCATATGTTTACTGCGTCTGACGTGTGTTCGTAAGGGATCTAGGGACAGCAATAAAGAAGGAAAAAAGTCATAATTAAGCTTTTAAAAATAGCCACGTACTTAGGCAACTGGCACCATACTCAACCTGAAGTATCTCTTAATATCCAGTCTCACTTTTTGAACTGCCAGTTCAAATATAAATATTTTTTATTAAATAAATCGTCATCTCAAATTCAAGACTACTATATCACCTAGTCGCTAAGTTGTTGACACGCGAGACTAAAATGCACTCAACCACTAGCATAGTGTAAAAGTGAAGCAGTCATGCAAGTGGGATACAATTGACAAAGGACCATAATAGCATAAACCACGAAGGACACATTTGCGTTGGAAGCGACGAAGTTGTCAGCTACGTTGAAACTGAAAGTAGAAAGTTCGACTCGTTAGAGGAAAACCGGTCGATGGTTTGGTCGCGAAAGAGGGTTAGATAGGCCTGATATCTGGTGTACTTAGCATCAGAGTTTAATCCAGTTAGCCTACCCGCGTATACTCAAGAATCGATTCAGTCAGGCTCGAAACGAGGCTGTGAGGCTGGCTCGTCATGGATTCATTTTTATTAACGCAATTAGTTGTCCGTTGTCTTTGCATCAGAGCCGATAGTGGCATTCAATTAACAAGCACGCGGTTTTTGAGATTATTGGAACACCTGGTATTTCGATGCACACGAGTTGTCATCGTTGAATCTCATTGGAGGCGATAAACGAGCCGATGCTCGCGTGATCATGGATTCCAGATATCGTGGATGATCGCCTCGAACGATGGTCGATCCGATCATGGTCCAGCGTCGAACTGGGAGTCGAGCGTTATAACCGCGTATTAACCGGCCTGGAACAGGTTTTTCTATCTGTCCTGTATGCTGTTTGCACGCTCCGCGCGATTTAAGATTACAGATTTTCTGCGTGATGTCGTTGTCCCAATGAGCGTCGTTTTAAACCACTATTTAGAGGGCTGCTTTGCCTTTTATGAGAGAGCAAGCGCTGAATATACCCTAAAATATGGCACATTTTTTTGGAACTTGAGATATTTGTCACATTGTTAGCGTAACGACTATTACACCTGATGAATGGAAAGGAGCATTTAGATCTACTGGGTTTAGGCGTTAATTTATGGAGATTGATAGCCAACCTTTGTAGAACTATAAAATACTGTGTAATCTTTAAAGTTCTAAGAATGTCTCATAGGTACTGACTTCTTGACGAATGGATGTAGATTATTACCTATAGGTTACTGGATGAGTAACTGTGTTTCTGTATGATTTTATATCTTGGACTTTGTTATGAAACCTTTACCAAGAAGGTACCTTGTGATTTACAGAATGTTAGCAGAAAGCTGGCAATTCAACAGCCAAGAGCTAAATCTTACACTGTAGGACCCAGACCAATTGAAGAAACTTGAGCACATGGATTCTCCTTGAATGAATCCCTGATTATTTACAATCAGAACTAGGATTAGAATCCTACAATATTTAAATTTGATTGCTTCGGATATCTCTCATATCTTTAGTTTAAAGATCTAGGTCTTAAGTCTTCTCATTAAGTCTTCTAAGTCTCTAGGTCTAGAGGTCCAAGTCTTCAAATCTTAAAAAAAGGAAGGTATTTAAGCTTATTGAATCCACATTTATCATCGCCATGTCTACCACACTTGGAATTTTGGTAGCTAATCCATAAACATCTGACCACCACTGAAAAATGAGTCATTGTGCCAACTGGTGAACTAGAAGTTTAGGGTTGATTGGGCCAAACTTTTAACACCGCTGTCGATTCCGGTTACGACAGGTTATTTCAATTCATTTCCATTAACTTTACGAGGCATGGTTGCGTCATATCTTGATTAATGTCCCGCGGAGTCTTGTAACTATTTCTTGCTCGTTTAGGTATCAAACCCAATAATCCTTATGTATTTCTTGTATTTCTATTTATTGCAATGCAATTAATGTTGCACAGAATGTAATGAGATTTTGTACACAGCTGACGCTGAACAATTAAAAACATGATAATGAAAATTATGATACAATAAATATGAGGAAGTCTGTCGATAATATTTAGCTACGCGTGCTCTCTTTACGACTCGCAATCAGGCACTCGTCATCGAAATCACGTACGATTTACAGTGTCCAGACGCGAAGGTGAAGACGGAGATAATTGTAATACGATTTGACTTAACAGTTCGTGACTGAAATTCAAACACCCGCTAAGTCTTGTCATATTTAAAATAACAACTGTGACTCATGAATTCTTCAGGCTTTTCTCTTGTAAATACGCTAAATACACTCGTATGTGTCGATATTGATTGTCATTGAAATGAAATCACAACATTAATTAACGTCAGATTGTTAATTATTGTCCTTTAGATTATTAATTAGAGCAGTATTTCTCTATATTCAACATAGAATTACAATTTCCTAGAGAACATTTCAAGGAAACCAATGCAGCAAGTATATTAAGATATTAAAATTAGTTAACAAGTAGACTTAAACATATTGTCTTTAAGTAAATATAATTTTAATTGTCACTCTATATACATATTTACAAATTCACCCCTACAGTTATTCAGAGAAGACGTAAAAGTTTGTTGATTCACGAACGTCAGTCTTTTAATTGCATGTCCAAGGTTTTTCGCGTCGTGTCTCATTAAAGTCTCTTCCTTCCCCATCGTGCGGGGAATGTTTATTCGGCCGACGGTGAATAGAAAGTGAAAACGTTGTACCTACATAATCGAACCGGTTGATTGATAGTTATAGTGGCCGGGCAGCCTGCGGTTTATTTACTTATCGAATCGTTGAAGTGCCAGTCCAAGAGCAACAAGGATTTTCGTACATTCATTTCTGGATCTGAAAGAGAAACGACGTGCCTGAGTTACACCAATTGCGTTCGTAATACTGCAGAGTGTTGAAACTCCTGTTTCCTTGTATTAATTCCTCTTTCCATTAACCGTTCCAATGTGCTCCGTTCTAACCTATCGATTCCCTTCAGAGAAAGGGCATTCACCAACCTGGGAAGAATGCTTTTGAAATTATTAGTAAGAAAATACTATTTATATACAATAGTATCTCGAGGTCGAGGATAGAAGATATGGTACAGCAGCGCTGTCCAAGAGAGGACTCCCAAGTCCTTTGGGGTTTTCCTACTTTCGTTTCCATAGAAACCACCTTTCGGAAAGCAGGCGATATAGGGACAGTCGTAATAAACTAGTGCCTTTGTTTTGTCAACATGATTAATTTTATTGTTACATACGTATGCAGATGACACTACTGTATGTGCCTGTTCTATGACTACCCAGGTATACTAATGATATTTGGAGATAATTGGAACTTTGATAAGTGTAAATATAACTTTTGCTTATAGGACTTGGATGTTGTATGAGTGAATTAGGACACAGCTGCTGTTTGAGGCATCATAGAACAGCTGGATACTCCCTGGATGAATGCATTCGTAGGAGATGCACTTTCTTGCAGCCTCCATTTGGGTGCTTCTTCTTCTTTGTTTTATGATTTTTTCGAAGCATGACTATCTGTTTCTTTAAATATTCAGAAGTTCCTTGGGTTTAGAGTTTAAGGTTCCTAGGGAGTTCCTAGAGTCTTACCCACAACATATGTATTAGTGGATCAAAGAATGAATGGGAGATCGTCCCATTGTTGGATAGTGCTTTGACATTATTACTATCTCCAAAAACAAAAATTCTTTTAGAATTTTAATATAGTGTCAATTGGGACAGATCAAGCATGCAAAAGAAGAGTCCACCATGCAAAGTGCTGTAGACTATCTTCTCCGAGCTGATTTTCGCACCACAGGATGCCTAAACGGTTTTCTGCCTCCATTAGATTCACTTTCTATATGGTTCTCTGAGTTTACCTGGTCTGTCAAGTAAAACGGGTAGAATTCTTTTGTGACTAGAAGCTGTAGGTATTCCAAAACGACGATGTCCATCGGACTCCAACCTCTATTCATATTCCTTTTTTTAGCTCGTTGTCCGTTTTCACGGTTATTGTGTTCAATTAGTTAATCATATATCATTCCTAGCTTCTGCAGTCTTGGGATCTAAAACCCGGCGGGATCCTTCGTGCTCGACCTCGCATGCAGCAAAGCGGAATGACAACTAAAATTAGACGTTTCATATCTCGAATATATTTCCTGTTCTCTTTCTCTGAAGCTGAGGGACCATCTTCGCAGTATTTTGAGGATGATCAGAAATATCCACGTACGCAAAATATTGCAGCAGGTTCTTCTACTACTTGTTACTATCGAAGATAGATCATAAAGAACTCCTTATTTCATACAAGGACAATGATCTCAATGTGTGGCTAACTAAACAATGTATTGCTTTTGGCTTGGAAATAGAATTGTTTTAGTGTGAAATAGAAGGAGATTGGAATGAAACTGATTTGGAGTAGGGTTAAGACTAAACTAATAGGAAGCTAATAGTAAGAAATACACAATCGTTAATACTTTGACTGTCATGTAGTCTTTGGCTATTTATATAGAGGTATATTTACAGTTGTAGTTAATTCTTGGTATGTTGGACACCATAATGTTTGAATTTCTAGTTCAAAACCTTTCGAATCTTCTAACTCTATGATCCGTGAAATGATAGTAGCTATGTGGTAAAGACAGCACTGAAAAATAAATTAGTTAGTCCATTAACCTCTTGGGTTTTCATTCAGTTCGCAATACCATAAAAATAGACGGGTCAGACTCGTCATAGAGATTCAAGAGGTTAACAGGGATTTTGTGATTGTAGTAATCTAAAGTTGTGATAATTAGAAAACATGAGGAAGTAGTTCCACATATACACCAAGAAAGAAGGGACTAGGTGTGCTCCTGGGTCCACACCCATGTCTAGGATGCTCCCCATGGGGTCTCCTGTCATGTCGAATCTGTTTCCGCTAGGCGACCCACGAGAGAGCTTTTTCCCTTTGTTCCGCGGCTCCTTTTCACCACGTCCAATAAAAAATCCACTGTCGGTCGATTTGGCGCGAATCCGCAGATGTTGCACGCTCGACCCGGCGCGACCAGTTCTCTGCGAACTTGACGGCCTTGGCAGAAATGCGTAATATAATAGGCAGAATTAATTGGGAATTTTTGCCCTGGTAGTCCTATGAGGAGGTTCCGTTGAGCCACGCGGCTGTTTTAATTGGCCACCTCCTGGCTCCACTGAATCTCTTCCTTGAAGGGTTCTTCGTCATTTCTCGAACTTTCCTAGTCTACTGACAACTGTCTGGGCGGAATTCAACGGGGAAGAGTGGCAGGAGCTACAAAGCTCTTGGCAATTTCACGATCAGTTTATTATGGGAACACTTAGACTCCTGTCGCATTTGATTGGCTCAGTAGCATTTTCCCTCTTCCCTTTTGAAGAAGACCGCTCGTCGTAAGTAATGTCTTGCTAATTAAGCGTTGCGTGTGTTCCTTTGTCGTTACCAACGCTTGGGCTAAGTTTAATAATAGTAAATTTGGAGTCTAACTCTAGGTCTAAACTGACGTAAACAGGTATCAAGGAACAGAGAGACTTGTGACGTTAGAACTCGATTAAGTGCTTGCATAGCTGGTCTGTCTCCAAAGTTAGCTTTTTTGAAGATGAAGTTTTCAGCAATAGACGTTCCACATGTTCAGCTACCTTTTCACAAAATTCTTCATGATTCATAGAGTGACATTTTAGAAGATACCATAAATCAGAGAATGTCTATTATAGTTTTCCATGCAAAATCCTGGCTTCATAAGAGAGCAGTACACCATCGAGCAAACATTTTTCTGACAACTGTTCTACCAGCTGTTTAAAACTGAAAAATGGGGTACTTTATCATCGATAAATATGATTAAGTACTTAGGCCCGATTATCATCGTCGTCTAATACGATTAGCGCAAAGTGTGCAAACCTCTTGACGCGTTCAATTGCTTCAATCTCTATCGGCGGCGGAGGAACGTTGGTAGATCGTTAGCGGCTGAAAGAAAGTCGTAAGTTCCTGACAATCAGGTCAGCTGTGGGCACGAACAGCTTCGTTTAGTCGTCATTAATCAATTATGCGGTTGCACAACGTGTTACACGTCGTTGGCTGATTAACGGAGGTAGCAAAGCGATCGTAGATTGTGTAAACGCGTAATCTCGAGTTCCTGACGCGATTGAGAAGCAGACCTGTCGAGTGTGAATAGGAACGTTTTTCTTGCTCTGATCCCGAATTGACAATAGAGACACTCAATCGTTCGCAATTTGTAGTGCAAATTCCCGTGGCTGAGATAAGGTAGAGGATTGACTTGCGAACAGTGTTGCACAGGCTTCAGTTTGTCACGTCGTCAATTTTACAATCTTGTTTCAGGATTAATATTGATGTATTCAACGTGCGACAAATTACCGAGCGCCTCATCACTGTCCCGTTTAATACGAACTACGTAAACGCACGGTGCACGCTCAGCCACCCTCTATTATGATGTATTGCGCTGTGCATATTAAGTCGGGACTAAATAAAGATCATGTCTACCCAGGGTACCTCAACTGCCTTCAATTTAACGCCCAGACACTCGACCATGACTGCCTCTTTGTGTGAAAAGGAGTCATACATTAGATGTCTCTTTTGGGATCAGATTAAGTCACGTTTACGCGTGTGCTATGCTTAGAATACATTTAAGACTCATTTTTAGGATACAGGTTTATGGGACGAAGTAAGGAAATTAACTTAAAACAACATTCTTGGATGTGAAAATTGCCTAAAGCCCCATTCTCATATGTAAGAATATAGTTTTTTAAAGTTATATTCTAAGATGTGAGAAATGTTATTTTCTAATTCTACATTATCATATCTGAAAATTTAATTTCTTAGAACGTATGATTATTAAAGAATTACTTCACTACTTTTTCAGAAATGGATTTATGTGCCTCTTGTATAACTTAATTTTATGAAATACAGTACAATGGAATGAAAGTGCTAAATATTACGTTGTTATTTGACAATACCTTTAAGGCATTTCTACATGTCTAATGAGAAAAATAGAATGCAGTTTAGAAATATGCATCTTTAGTGAGTACCATGTTTTTAAGAAATAAGATTTGCTCAAAGTTTAAGAGTATTATAAAAAATAGTAATTCTATTATATTTAGGATATCGAATTACTTCTATGTATACTTATTATTGTATATAACGAGTAGCACTTTTGCATATCTTTACGTAAATATGGTTAACTCTGTTCAAGAGCTGCATACATTGATATCATTCCTTTTGAAGCATCCTGCGTGCACAGAGCACGAAGACCTGCTCTCCAACTCACATTGAGACTTTAATGCCGGTAGCCCACCCAGGTGCCCCATTGTATCCTCGTTTCCTATCGAACGCATAAAACATATCGCATAAAGTCATGTTTCGTAAGCGACATGATGAAAAATCTCCCCTTCTACTGTCTTACTTCTTAAATCCTGTTTTATTCAATGATTTTAATACAATTTATTCTTGTTCAAGAAGATTTGTGTTACGCAGTATGTTCTCTAAGACAGTATAGATTTTATAATTTTAATTAGATTTCAAAAATAAGTTTGAAAGGAAAACATACTTAAAAGTAGATTTTAGACGGAAATTTAGTTTTCTATCTCTGTGGTCTTAGAATGTTTCTGAAATAGTTGATTACTTAGTAATTAATGATGAACTAAGTTTAAATAAATAAGGTTTCCTAGTAACTAATTTTGAAGGAAAAATTGACTTTAAAATTACTATATAGTAATACAAAGTAACGCAATATCCCAAAGTACTATTCCAAAGTCTGAACATATGTAGTTTCCATTCAAGTATGTACACGTTGCTATGGTGCTATAATCACTCTATTCACTCAAATCTTAAGGCACTCATATTTCAATATAATTACTACTTGGCGTATGAAATGGCTAAAAGCAATACCTAATATTTAGCGACATTCATCGCTAGAAGCTTTTTCATAAGATGAACATTAAGTTTCACTTATTGTATCAAGCAACTCAGAGAAACGTAACGCGCAGTTGGTCTTCGCGAATGTCTGTTGAGGGTGGCGAAAGCGAGACTGTAATTTGAGTGGAGAGAGTGAAACTTCGTTATAAGGTGATGAAAGTGGAACTCCGCTGAGGGTGGTGATCCAAGACTGGTTCCTCTTAATTTCCTTCGAAATTCGAGGAAACATTTGCCGAGACAGGATGTCGTTTTTTCGCTGATCATGGTATTAATCAAACTGCTAATTACACGTTTAAATGCAGGGAATGAAATGTGTACCCAGGAAAAATTAAGTGTTAACATTGGTGTCTTACGAAACCCGAAGCAACCTAAAGATAAATATTCAAATGAGATTCAGCGGGATATGTTCCCGGTTTCGTTAAAAAATTCAGTAGCAAAAGGACTATAGGATTACACCTAACATAAAATTAAAAGAAATACCAGATTTTCACATGTTGATCTTAAAAATTTGTAATTTTAATAGTTTCATGTGTTCGCTAACAAATGAGCAATCAGCAAACGGATAATCTTCTGCAACCTTTATTATGTTCATCATCATTACTTTTTTTGCTCAATTAGGGCGGACCTTAAATCCCAACAAGGAACTTTAATGGTTGAGGTCGAACTCATCATTAACCCAGATCCGACAGATGAATAATCGTCGAAAGAACAGTACTTTTCGACCTTTGTTGCGTGCATCGTGGTCCATTTTTGTTAATCATTCAGAATGCCTCTCAGTGGGGCATAAATAAGGAGTTCAATAACAAATGAAACTGACTTTAATTGAAATTCAGCACCTAGTAAATTTACTTCGAACTCAGAGCCAATCCAAAACTATTCTGAAAAGCAAACTTTCTTACTTCCACGATAATTTATATCCATTGTTCCTATAAAAAGGTTGCCAAAGTCCTCGAACAGGGAGTTCAACAGCCAACAGGGTCAAAGTCCCAAACAGAGGTTGGCCAGGCGATCGATCCTCTCAGAAGGGAAAAGCTCGATCCGAAACAGGCGGTCATTGAAAGGAAAAACGGATTGGAATCAGCTGTACGCTTGTCGAAAGGTTGATGAGTTGTTTCAGGAGTGTGGATTTCGAGGTCGTTGCCAGTGTTGGCTGGTCGAAAAGGCAAAAGGAGAGAGACAGAGGACGGTAGAGAGGAGGAGAGCCGGAGGCAGATGGAGAGGGAGAGAAAAACGGCGTTCTTGCCAAGAGTTCTCGGTAACCCTGAAGTCAGTCTTTGTGCCATCGGATAGCCACGGACGAGAAGGTGCACGCCTGCAGGAATGCAAATCGTAAATGCACCGAGCGTATGATATGACCGATGACCATTCAATCCCCCCTCTCTCACACTCTGGCTCTGCCACTTTCTGTTTTCAGTTTTCAAGTAGTTTAACAGGTTCAGGTGGAGTAACATTTTTTGAAGATATTCGATTTTCTTGGTTGTTCACATTTCTTTGTAGTTTGCAGCCTCCGCAGTACAATGTTTAATTCTTTGGTCAATACCACTCTAATTGATTACCCCTTTGCACACTGTTACTTGAGATTGAAACTCAAATGATATCCATATTTGTAAATACTTTTTTGACTCACAAATTATTATTACTATTCTTACCGTATTGTGTTGTTGCATTGAGTCTTTTGGGTATTGAATCTTTTAGATGAGAACATTATTTCTTAAGACAAGAATCTAACGAATAAAATAGTCCCTACAAATATAGTATTTCTCTATGTATTATTATATGTAAACTGAATTTACACAAACTTCTTTTGCACACTGTATATTATCAGTTATTTGGTGTTCAAATCCTCCAGCAGCAATTAAATACTAGGATTTCTCCAAACTCCAAGTATCAACCAAACTTTTGGTGTCTCCACAATAATAGCTACAAAGCCATAGCCAAGTTCCATAAATTCTAATATTTTATATCTCTACTAGCCAAAACCTTTCAGTTCCCTCTTCTGTTTATCAGAGCAGTTGGCACTTGGCACACAACTTCAAATTTTCTCCTACCTATACAATTCTGATGCAAGTCCTACCACCGCAACAAGGACCAAAGGCACCGTAGGCTTTCAGCTGTCACCGTCGTCAGCGGATTACGACAGCCGCGAACGGTTCTCCTGGTCTCATGTTATAAACCACGTTGAGAAAAGAACTTTGCATTTCGAACATTGACTTGTCTCATTCAGAAGCGGCGAAACTGTCGGGAACGAAAGACGATGGAATTCATGCGAGGACAGAGGGGTGGGAGGATTGAAATTTATTGGCAGACTGGAAATCCGTCTTATTGTCGATTCTCGTTTCCTTTTTCGATTGTCAACACGACGATGTTTCATACCTCCTGCGTGTGCACGCTTTCGCACTCGATCGTGTTCAGTTTTAGGAGAAAAAATAGCAGCCGCAGTAACACGGACCTCGGTGCCTTTAGTGGCGCGTCTTGGCGACAAAAAGACTGAAATAGTGCGTTTTCTTGGGAAAATATGGCGTTGCTTGAATTCCTTCGCCGAGGAAACATTTTTGCCTTATAAAGCGTTTTGTCTGGAGATTTAAGGCAGTATTCCCATTAGGACAGTGGTTCTCAAAGTATGAATTGTATTCTTCTTGGGAAGTTTGGAGTGGCTCAGGGCGTGCTAAGTATTGTGAGTAGGTGGGGGATGTTTATACGTTTGTGGGAAATTTAAATATATAAAAAAATACAAGAGTACATGTAGGTACAGGTACTGTATAATTATATGTGTATGTGTGTATACAAAGTGTCCCAAAACTGATAGTACAAGCAGAAAAGAGGTGATTCCACATGAAAAAATAAGTCGAAAATATAGAATAAACTTTTTTCATATCGTGTTTTCTTTTCAAAAAAATTGAATTGGAATTATGGTCGGGTGCAAGTACAGTTTTGGGTACTTGAAGGGTACATTGTTGGTTTGACCACAGTCTGTCTCTATGCTACGCTAAAATCATTCCCCTTTTCTCATTTACCCTTCAAACGCCTACAACTGTAGTTTGGTACACTTATACTCGGTCAAAATTGAAAATCAATTTTCTCAAAAACGAAGCGTGATATTGACAGTTTTTATTCTACATTTTTGTTTTATTTTTTCATATAGAACCACCCCTTTGCCATTTGCACCATCAGTTCTGAGACATCCTGTATATTTTGATAATTATGAAAGTGGTCTAAGCTGAAGCTATAAAAAATTTGGGTTTATTACTTATTTTATAATATAAATCTTTGCAACCTAAAATGAATGACAGATTAAACTTTTCTAGAGATATGATTCAAACATTATCAACAACTTTACTCAGGGTTTCCTCGATTTATCATAACTTTCTTCGCGTTTCTATGACTTGGTGTTCGGGTATTCCCGCAGAGCTTTGAAATACTTAAGCCCAATTTTCAAAAGAGTAAATAAATCCTCAAGAAAAAGTTCCTCAGAACGTCTAACGAGTCCATGATTCAGAGATTGAGTATGGTAATTACTTTGGAACCTCGTGATAATCGATAGCCCGAAATCCACGAAACTTAGCGCGTAACCTTATGATTGGTTTACTAAGAACAACAAACATGTCGATGTTGTTTGAATAGTCTCGTAAGACGTGGTCGTCTGTTAACACTTATGGCGTCAGCGTAGCTAGCTGACTATTGCCTCATAAATTGGACGGTTCACATAGAATTCAGCGTTCTTAACCCAGATTTTCCAAATGGCATTTGTCGCGTTTTTATTGACGATTAAGGGACTCGTTGAATTTAATGATGGCTGACAATGTGTCATAGTGGAATTTTATGCCACAAAAGTGTAGTTCCTTTTTTCTCCATCGCACGAAGTTCCTCAAAGAGGTCCTTCAATGTTTCTGTATGGAATACTTCACATTCTTACAGGAAACATACATTTTCTTTTTTCCTAATATAAGGAAACATGAGATTAATAATTTATGAGTGACCTTTATTTTAAGGTTAGTTCCATGAAACAGTGAAAGCTAGTTCTAATTCTTCTATGTGAAAATTTCGCTATTCACCAATGGTTACGTAAATATTGCTCGCGTGAATTTCTTCCGTCTGAAATCACTATCAAAACTTTAGTTTGCCTTCCTGTGCTTATGAATCTATTATTAGCGGAACGATTTTAGTCGGGTTTCTTCGATAGAAAATTTTTGTTACTTTTGCCAAACTTGGCTCGTGTGAAACTTATAAGATATTATATATATAAATAATAATCGAGTATTTTTAAAATCAAGTTGATTAATTCTATGAGATATAAAGCTGAGTTGTTTACATGAAAATAAATTTTTATATATATTTAGATACATTTTTAAAGATTTTATTACTGTTGATTCAAACTTCCCATTGAAACAATACATTTAAAATTAAAAATTAAGTTTTTACTGCCAAAACCTTGAACATCGTATTAGGAATTTCTTTATTACCTCCTTAAAGTTATAAACTAAATTTATAAGCTGGATCATTGTTATATAATTAATTTGCTTTATATAAATACTTCGAATAAAAATTTCTAGTCAAAATAAAATCAATTCACCAAAAATTAAATTTCTGTAATAATCGCAGGTTAGTTTTAGTAATAAAAAGACGATTATCTCATTTATCTAAAATAGATAGTATTTATTTAATTATTTTATAGATTACCAACTAGTATTATTAATTTTAATTACACTTTTTTTAGTATTTATGAAAAGTAGAATACAAAAATCAGTCTTTGCACATTCTTTTAATTAAAAAAATAATTTCTTAACGAAAATAACACTAAATAACTAGATAACAAATTAAATCACTATTTAATGTGTTAATTGGGAATGTAAAATATTATAGAAATAAAAAATAGGCGATTTGCATACATGAAGCTAGATTGAAAACGGTGAAAGTATAGATAGAAGTACCTACGTTAAACAGGCGTTGATAATCGACAAGCAATCGCTGCCTGCCCTTCGGCCAGTTGTCAACAGCGTATCATTACTTCCTTGCTTTACTCTTGGTAGATCTCATCGACAACCAGTCAAGATTCCTGTAATTAAGAGCAATAATTAATTAGGCCGACTTTTTCTTGGTGTCGTTGAACCAGTTCACCCCTTTCCCTTTAAGCGATTGGTCGAAGGAGACACCTAATTATAAGTTCCTTAATTAGGCCTGTTCTCGCTCTGTGTTGCCAGTAATAAGATGTGCAAAAGCTATACGCTCCCTGTGATTCGAATTAAACATTTTTTAATGGACACTAAGAAGTTTACCACGGGCAACGTAATGATACTTTAGAGCTAATATGAGAAGACTCAGTAACAGAATTTGAGCTTGCTTACGAATTGGAGGCTTGTTGAAAAGATAGAAACAGTGATAGGGATAGACAAGAATAAGCTTGGAAAGTCCTGAAAGTAAGTTCGTGTTGACACTAGGTTTATAGGGTGAGAATGACACAGTTGGTTGTAGCGATAACTGAAATTTCGGCTGTAGTCCTCGAATACATGAATAATGTAGTGTTCGTGGAAAGAAACATGAAATGTATTTATACGAATGAGTAGTTGCAGAGACCACGACCAAGGAAACAGACTACTGCACTGTAGTTGTAGGTATACATTGGAAAGGACTACACTAGTGTGCATGTCAGTGTACTAGTGTGCATTCCTGACTGTCCATTAGGTTAAATTTGCGCTAGCAGCTTTTTAGAAACAAGAATCTCGCAGAAGAATTCCTGCAGCTAAAAGAGGTCTTCAGTGCACGCTACTCGTAAGAATGGGAAGAATCGTAAGAAAAACGTGATCCATTTGAATTGGGTCACGTTGAGCAATTAAACAATTACCTGACCGAAATTGATACAGTGCAACTTCTGGTCTTTGGGAACATGGAATTCCTACACGCGTTTGTTCGTGTTTACGAATTGTCTTCACTAAAGAAATGTTGATCTATCTAGTTTTTGACTGCTAATAGCTGAAACCATTCTAACCTATAAAGAAACGCTCTAACTCTGGCAAGTATAATGAACTTGTCACTTGAATACTGAGAGGTTCGAGATGTGTCAGGTGATAGTAGACACCTGACTCAGTAGGGATCCAACACTATGTAGATGTGTATTCCAAATAACGTTCTCAGATTATGTAGTATATCCTACTTCTTTCATCCTTAAGTTCGAGTGAGTCTTTTTCACGCAGTCGATAAAGCAGATACCTTCATTTGCAGATCATCCTACAGTAAAATTGATTATTTTTTCAATCAACGTAAGGAATTTTGACTACCAGTCTGTGCAATATTACATGAGACCATACAGAATTGTGAGATAGTTTAAAATACTGTTTAGTTTGGTTCCAATTTTATTTGAATGATACAGAGATATCCATTATTTCTTTTATGTGACCAGACTCTCCCTAATTCGCCAATAGGATTCGAGACTCTTTCTAATCGCCATGGGAATTGCGTTAAGTACAAATTGGCGACTAACCAGTCGCAGATAACTGGTTACGATGTATTAACCCCTTGTGGACACGTGTTTAGACAGAGTCACCAAAACTATTCAGAACTGAATAACCTGAAAAGGGTTAAGTAGGACAATCGTTCTCTGTGAGAATGACCATTCATAAACCAAAGAAGCGACAACACCACAAGTTAACGACTCTAGGGTTTCTCTTTTGGAAACTGGATAGTAGTAGACCTGTGACTTATTGTTAGACACAGCATAGTTAGGTCAGGTCAAAGGATGTACTGTAGTCTTTAAACTATACCACGGCCATAAAAACCGTAGAGTATCGTAGTTAATAGGCAACGCGGGTTGGGATAAAGGAAAATGCCATAAACTTAGATTTCAAAGCATGTGAAACCTCAGCCAGGCCTTTACACCCGACCTATGCTATGATGATTGTTTATTCTTACCTACCAGGGCAGAAGACCCCTGCCATAGATTTAAACAAGAAGATAAACACATAATAAAAGGTTGAAGTTCTATTGATATCGCGAGGCCAAATTACTAAAAAAAGATTTATGAAAAATTGGTACCTATTTTCTTCTAATAAAATACCGACTACATCAACAATTATTGACAATAATCTTAGATGCAATTTGGGGACTTGGGGTAAACAATTTATTACGATTATTGTCTAATATAGAGGTATAAAACTATTCACAGCGTTTTAAAGAAATAAATAAAAATTTTTCTGATTTAACGTTAAGCAGCTGTATGGAAACCTGATCCCAATATTTAAACTAAGATATTTGATACTACAATGTTCACTTCCAACAGCTATATTACGTGTAATAAAATAAACGATGACTGCAATTTCAGCACCACGTGCATAATAGTAACCCAGGTCCCCATTGACAGCGTTTAAATAAACTTTCACAAAACAACTGATTCTCAATCCTCGAAAGAATAAAGTTGTTAGCTCGAAGAATGATCGTATAATCGAGGCAAAAATTAAAAGCTTGGAACTCGTTGTCGTTTGGGAACGATTGCAATCGACATTCGCGTGCTTGTGTAGATATTGGTTTTAATCGATTATTTTCACCTGGTTTGCTCGCCGTTTGTCTGTTCCGCGGCTTTGCCCTCAGACGGCATTTACGTGGGTGGTATATATTTAGCGGGGGCGTCCCATGTAGACTGGTGTGTTTCACATTCAAATGGAGGAAGTTATGTCAGGGCAGCGCTGCATGTATAAATAAATCGCAACGAATGCGGTAACTAATCCGCGAAACGTTTCGCTATCTACGCGCCTCGATCGCGACTCGATGTCGCGAAGTGACCGAATAAGTCTCGAACAGCTCGCGATCCTAGTAACTTCTATGAAACAAAAAGAATTTTTCTTAGAGTCTCTTTTATACGACGCCGTTAGACACTGAACACATTCCTATCTTGAAAGTCTGCCAAAAGTGGTTGTAACTGTAGACTATTCAAAAATGTTAAAGAATCGTTCCCACAATTAGGATCAGTTATCACTTTAACTTTATTTGTATTTTAGGGAATTTTAATTTTGAAAATAAATATTAAAATATGTACATAAGAATTTGAATATATTTGAATGTGAAATATTTGCAAATTTGAGTATTGGAGTATATGAAAATTTTCTAATTTAAAATTTTGGTTACTTAAATTTGTCATACTTCAACTACGAATGCTTATTACAGTAAATTATCTATATTAAAAATCATTTTTGATAATTAGAATTCAAATTACATAATAAACTAGTAAAAGTCAAAATCAGAAACTATTACAAATACTGTAAATATTAATTAGATATTTAAATAATTCATTTTTTGATATTGAGAAGTTAAACTACAGGTTTTGTAAAGTTATCAACATCATGATATAAACAAAACAAAAATTTTTCAGAATATTCCAATCCTAAATTAGCAGAATTTATTCATTGTAAATTGGAACTTTTGCAAAATTAGTTCCGACGATCTCATCAAAATTGCTTATAGCTGCACAAAAACGTCAATTAGCCACTCTTGTGTACACGTTGTAAAGCAGTGGGGAAAAAAATTGATCAGACAATCGAAAGGAATTTCACGGTTCGGTAGGTTGAAGTGGAAGAATTAACCAGTAGGTAGCGGGTTTTGTCGGGGCTATAAAGATCAATCATGGTCGAGTGACTCACTAAATTTTTGGCATACTTTTTTCGTTCTAGACGGGCCACGTGAGAACGTCGACGGGAAGCTACATAATTAAACCAGCCGAGCCGTGGCGAGAGAGCGACAACGATTCCCTAGAATTCTCTCTACAACACGCCATCCAAAGGTTGCGGACACCATCCAGGGATTCCAATCATTTGCATGACATCGATGATCAGCCTAAAAGCCAGAACTGTGGTGTAATGGGTAAGTTTAATGTAAAATCATAGTAATAGCAGCTCCCATTTTTGCTAACACAGAGAAAGTATGTACAGATCTATTTCAGCAATATATGGATTTATCATTTTAGCCACCTTTGATACTCTTAGTATATCATACATACCAATTGATCGATGAGCTTAATGAATGAAGTCCTGACTTAAGATTTCTAAGATTGTATAAGATTTAAGACTTAAGATCTCTAGTGGAGTTAGAAGCTTTCACGTCCTCTAATTTTTTCTTATAAAAACGCAAAGGTAAGTGTTCCGTGTTATCCTATTTTTTCCTGCATGAGGCAGTTAGCGACATATATATACGTAGCGTATGTATATTCTGCAGACATAGTTATTAAAAAATAATTAACTTTGGTTACTTCATTCTAGCATTTTTGTAAGAGCTTTATTTTAGTAGGAGAAGAAGTCAGTTGGAGAAGCTTGAAAAATTAATGTACTTTTTGTTATTTTTATAAACATTCCTTCAGTGATCGAAATTACAATGATAAAAATTAACTGTTTTGACCTGCTCAATTCAAATTTTGTTTGGACCACCTCAGTTACAAGAGGTATTAACACTGTCCATTGGGGGTTAATTATACACCAAACAGTCTATACACACCATTCAGACTTAATTACGCATATGGTGTTAACCATATAACTAACATTTCATGTACATCACTCAAGCTTAACAACGCATCAAACATCTCACACCATCCAGTGTTAACCATGCACACAGATGAACTAGGGTTTGACTAATAAGACATGGAGTTTGATTAATAGGATATGGGATGTGTGGTTAACACTGTGTGATGTGTTCGAGATGTTGGATTCGTAGTTAACACTAGACGGTGTTAATGTCTCTTGTAATTTCGATAGTCCAAACGAAGTTTGGATTAGGGAGGTACAGTCCTATTCGCTTGAATTCCAATAGAGCTGTTGTACCTAAATTCCAATGACCCACCACTCCACCACTCATTATCTCGAACTTAGTGACCTGACTGATAAAACAGTGAACTAATTAAGTCCTAGCACTAGGGGTTCTAACTCCTCACTTCCACTAGATCTATCCTCTTTCCTTGTCGACAGGCCCAAGCCTCAAACTTGAACTTTTTCTTCGACCTAAATCTCGACGCGTTGCACGAGAATTCCAATGAGGGTTCCCGATGTTTTGGAATTCAAGCGAGCAGGACACTACACTGAAACTAGTAACAAGTAATAAAAATTGCAGATTGATTTTCATAACTACCTCACACAGAAATTAGATCGGCATGTGAGGAATGCACGACCAGTTTCCACTCATGAAAGCTACGTGTGCAGAACACTCGGTGCTTCCGTGACGCGCGAGTTTCGCAGGGTTTCGAAAACCGTCTGGAGGCGGACGCTTATGAGAACGCGACCGAAGACGGGTTTCGGTATGGAGCGGAGAGGTCTCCCCGCCGAAAACGTATTAATAATGCATGCGCCTTGGCCGTACACATTAGGACACGAATGCACACGTGCACCGAGCGCAGCGTGTAGTACTACAAATGCCCGGGTGACTCGATACGTATCGTTTTATTCATGACCGTTCCTTAAACCGCCACCGTGTCGCACGTCGAAAGTTCGCTCGGTCTTAACGCGAGGATCCGCGAATAATAAATCTGCAGGCGAAATCGGGCTCGCGCCTCGCCTCGAGTTTGGGACCCACGACCGGTTTTCACGTGGCTCGATTAACATTCCGTTATTGAAGTATCGCATTGTCCGCCACGGTGAATCCCGCGGCTGTGTTAATTATTTCGTCAGCTTATCGCGGACCGGCTGTTTCCTCGCCCGCCGTTTAATTGCCCCTTCCTCTTTCTTATTTATGGTGATTTCTCTTTCGGTGCGCGCAGGTGGTCGTGAAATAACATGACCACCCTGTATACGCGGACGACGAATCGAACGCATTAAGGCTATGGCGAAATGGTAGCTCGCGGGTATATTAATGTACTCATTTGTTAAGCTTCCTTTAACGTCCTGCGTGGTCAGGTTAAAGGGAGAGGAAGGCTGTACAGCGTGGTTCACGTATGGTGGCCACTTGGACATTTTTTTTGTAATAGTTTCTAGAATAAGATTAGGTGTAAGAAGGTTAAATGTGGTAGCAATTAATTCTTTATTATTGAATTGTTTTTATTAGAAATTCGTAATCTGGTTTGGCCAAAAATGAGCTTTTTGTAATACAATGTAAAATTATAGTGAGGTAAGACGGTATGTAACTAGACTACTACTACTCTAAAAATACGTTTCAAAAGGAGAACTATGAAAAAATTCTAAAAGAAGATAAGAATGTTTCGAAGAAGTAACGAGGTAGCGATTAGTTTATAGTGAAAAAGTAGTGCACATTACTAAGTATTAATACACTAGCGTACAATGTCTTTCGAATAGATAATGCATTAGTCTTGATATACATGTGATATATGTAGTTTCACTTACACAGCTTCTACATTAGATTTAGATCTTTTTCAATGAAAAAGTCGTACTTTATTAGAAAATAATATTAAGAAATAATAATACAAAATGATTTTATACAGAATGTTCCAGAGCTTGTGAAATAAGAGCAAACGTGACGATTCTCCATGAGCAAATAAGGCGAAAATATAGAGCAAATAAAATTTTCCCATGTGGTGTTCCGTTTTCGAAGAAATAGAGCTTGAATTTGAACCAGGTACAAGTATACCAAAGAACAATTTTAGTGCTTGAGGGATATGTATACAAGTAATACCTGACACCAGACCGAAACTTGGAACCTAACCTCTTTGTAACTTAAAACTGTACTTTGGTGCACGTGTACTTCGTTAAAGTTCAAAGTAAATTTTTTTACAAACAGTGAATAGTGGAAATGTTATATCGAAAAACTACTACATATTTTCTGCTTGTACCTTAGAGGTTCAGACATCCGAGATGTTTAAGTTGAATTTTCATATGCCAATCGAGAGTTATGGGATTTGTCACATTTAACCTTACCAAAGAGAAGATAAGAAAGGTTACTAAAACAATTTCAAAAAATGATCAATTTAACTATGTGCTTATAGCAAGGACAAACTTCTTAACAAAAAATTTCCTAATCGGTTAGTTAATAATTTTCATGGGTGCATTAAATATTTCAATCACAGTTTAGACTTCATTTATGTATCTTAACATTGTCTCGAGTATGAAACAAGTAAAAAGAGAGGTTATAGTAGTCTTCTGCTAGATGAAGATTTCTTACTGACGTATGCTCTCATCTGCTTAGGGAATCACCACGATGCTTAATTGACGGTCATTGATATTTTTTAGTTTCATTTCTGCCTTGGCTGCACCCATGCGCCTTTTATGCCCCAAGGCAGGCTTGTGTGTACGAATTTAAAGAACGTTAACCCTTGCCGGTCGAAGACCGGGATATTAGCAGCGCCTTTGGCACAACATTGGATCCTCGCCATTTTTTAGCGAAAATAAATGGACCGTGTTGCATTCCATGTAAATTTAGCTGGATGAAATCTTATACTAATTACTACCATGTGATTCGATTTGATTCAATGCTTCGTTTCAGCTGCGCATCTCGTTCGGTTCGTTGTTAAATCAGTACAATATGCATGGAAGGGAATTTATCTGAAATGTATTTATTCACCAGTGTTTAATATTTAATCTGAACAACAGAAACTGAAAGCAACTTATTAGTTTGCTGTTCTAGGGATTGTTATTGTTCTTCAGTACAGGAAAATTAATTTCATCGCAAGTAGAGGATCTCGTATATTTCTTAATGAAAATTATTGTAGAAAGGAATCATTTGTGTAAGTAATTCGTAAGATACGATGAAGAAAGAAAAAGAGTGAGTGGAATTAATAAATTAATTGATAGAGGAGACTGTAATCACGTGATGTGTGAGTAGTTCTGTATATAAAATGACAGACCACAGATTTCTTTCTCAATAATCTAGATGAGGCATAAAATTTAATGAAGCCTAATGAAAGCAGACGTTTAACTCAACCATTGATAATATTAAAGAGCAATGTCAAATCAATTACTAATCAGCACATCTTCATGGTCATTACTGAAGCTAGGTATATTGAATTTAAGAACACATTATAAATTTATTTATATAAAACAAACTCTAAAAAATTAGAAAAATTTAGAACGATTATTAGAAATTAATAGAACACTTACTGAATGAATTCAAAGGTCTAAAAAGGCAAATAAAGAAGAAACGGATGAAAACAATAGTAAGAAAAAGAAGAGAAAAGGATGTAGGAAATCTGCCATGAAGACGACAATACTTACTTAATTTTCTTACATGCAATAATTAATATTACAGATAATATGAATCTAATTTTGTAACTAGCCCCTTTCAAAGGCCGAAAGACAAATATACAAATTACTACTATACGTGCTTTGTAGCTGATTATACGATTCCACATGACCCTAAAAGGGGATAAAACAGAAATCTCATTTAAAAAAGAGAAGAAAAATAGAATAAAGTCATCGACTTCAAACTGCCCTCGAACTTGAACGATAGTCCATCCCCAGTAACAAGAACAAGAAGAAGCAAGCGCAGCAGGAACAAGAGGCTAAATCTTCGTAGCTATCTCGCGCGTCGAACAGTCCCATTACACGGGATGCGTATTATCCAACAAAAGAACCATAGTCATCGTTGAAAGTCACAACAGAAAGCCTGGTGTACGTTCGAATAAACCGCCTGCCGTGGCGATCGTGACCTAATCTCGTTTTAAACTGAAGGGCGTAACTGCGCGCTCGCGCACGGTCGCGCGCGCGTGCGCGCAATTCCGAAGGGATGGAGGGGGACGGGTAAGGGTCGAGGGGAAGCATTAAAAGCTCTCGTAGCGTACCGGCGACCACCTGTACCGAAACAGGTTCAGCCATTTGCGGATCCCCTCAGGCGAATTCTGACGTTCCATCGAGACAGCTTGGCGACGCTCGCCTTGTTCGGCGACGGAACGCGCGGATAACGCCTGTCTAAATTCGTGTCCGCCAGTCTTTCTCGCTCCCATGACGTTCCTCCACTACCTTCGAACCCGTGCAAAGTGTTTCGAACCTTCCTCGAATCGTTTCACCATCGATCATGTTTCGTGAGGTCACTGGTGATTAATTATTTGAGGAGTTAAACACTTAGGCGATGGAAAAGGCGAGGATAGTTTTGACTAACAGACTCTATTGAGTACTTAGGTACTTGTACCTTTGGTACGAAAATGGATTTTATTATGGAAAGTTTTGTAATGGAGTGTCCTACCTGCATCATGTTTTAAGGGATCTAGGAAGAGATTTTTTGGTTATTGTAATTGTATAATATGTATTACTGAAGACACACAATGCCCTTTTACAGAAAATGTATAGATTTTCAATTTTTTCGAAATGTAACCTCCAAATTTCATTTCTTTATCTTTAAAATTAACTGTACCTATTGTAAAGTGGTATTGAAGATTTGGGCTGATTGTGAACTGAAGGTAACTAGTACCTTTTTTAATGTTTGTATTATACACACTATATGTTTCCCAATATTACAGAATTATATTTTCAAATATATGAAATTAAGGACATGATAAAAAATAATATTAAGAATACTTTTTAATATGTATATTTTTATATTTACTGTATTCAATGAATTATATTTTTAAGGTAAAAATAATGCTATGTATTTCTCCGATATTAGAAAAATATCTTAATTATGAGTCTCAAGTTCAGTGTTGTCAATTGGCGAGGTGATAAAATATGCGTAATCTACAAATGAGAATATTGACAGTTAAGAAACGATAAAAGTAGTTTTTTTTAAGCAAAAAAAACTTTCTTAACAAAATGGATGACTACAAGTAATACGTGCAATCTATAGGTGGCACTTGCTTTGCGTATCTTAAAGAGGGAGTTAACCTTAAACGCCCAACTGTTTCCGTCTGAACTATAGTAGTCAATTTTTCGCGCATGCGTGCCATTAAAGACCAAACAGCATGTGCGTTTCGTAGGCGCGCGTAGGTTTAAGATCGCTATCGATCGGGGATTCACAGACTGAAATCGACTGCCTGGGGCGCGGTTTACCTGCCAAGTGGATGAACCTGTAATCATACGTAAATTTTAAACTGGGAATATCAGTCCTTCTGCACCTTCAAGCAAAATGCCCAAATCACCTGATTAAACAAGGGAAAAAAGGTTTTTCAACGTTCAAAGATGAAAAACTATGCGTCGAACCTGAACTGATGACAGGAGCTCGTTTTACGTTTGAAAAACGAAGTAAGGATCTCGAACGATTATTTTTTGGAAGAGTGAATTATTCACCTTGCAGTCATTGCGAAAGGGTTTCTGTGTGAGTTCCCTTGAGATTCCATGGAAGATTTTGCTGCTCAAACTGGTTGTTATTATATTCTATTTGTTTGAGTTTCTTGTGTTGCGAATAGTTTATGGCTTGAAAAATAAATTATCTTTGAGATAGCTTGTAGACTCGTGCACCTGTAAACTGATTGTGAATTTTTTTAAAACTTTTTCAGTGATAAGCCTTTAAGTTTCAAATATAGACTAGGACTTAATCTTTTTATAGTCTATTTTTTTGTAATTTTGAGATACTAATGGATTTGCGGTGTCAGAGGAGATAGGGACTTTTATACGCATGCGCAAACCTGTTGTGCACAGTGTCCTTATGTGTGTTCTAACTTATAGAAGGTTAGAAAGGCAATGTACTGACACTTAGATCTGTGACTGACGCTATTTAGAGGTTAACCTCTCTCAGAACGATTTTTCATAGTTTGCAACATTTTACAAGGCAAATTATACGAAACATATTTTTAAAAGAATCATTTTATTATTTCTTATTTGAATGATCTTAAAAATAAAGACAACAGTAACGTATACTGATTAAAGAGTCAAAATCTCTTCATTCCAAGATCAGTAAATATTTGCTATTTATTTATTCTTCAAATTTTGTTCCTCCAACTTAACTATTATTTTCTAACCATATTAATGTTGTACCACCTCGAGCCACAAATCTCACTGAACACAATGCCACTTCTAAACAACCCAAGAAAAACGAAGAAAAAGCTGAGTCGAAGGCATAGGTCCCGTCGACTAGAGGAGAGGGAGAAAAAAGGGGCCAGGGCCTTAAAAAGCACCCAGGGCAAGAAGCGCCTGATTAAATGGAAGGCGTGGTGAGATGCAAAGATTTCTTTGCGCACGAGGGGCGTGTGCCCTTCGAGGGTGGCCGTTAGTTGGTGAGCCACCACGCGAAGAAGATCGTAGATCGAAGGGAACGAAGGGCTAATAACGATTGAAAAGCGAAACGAAAGGGTGCGGCCACGTAATCGCGCGATGACCCGTGGCTATCTTCGTAATTACTAATAATCGCGCACGAGCTGCGCTTAGACTCGCTTCCCTTCGTTCTCCTGACGGAAGGCAATGACCGATGCTACCTTGGGTGATATACGATACCGAGTGTCGTTGCGCAATGGCACCGTGGAATGGGTACCGTTCGTTTCGTTTCTTTCATGCATCAACGACGTTGTTTTGCATCTTATCGGGGAGACGGAGTGTTCGAAACTGATAACCGTACAGGTTGCCATGACGCAGGTTGCATAAGTTGGAATACTTTTATTGCGCGTTAGGGTTCAATGGGAGCTTTGAACCTCCTAGCGGATTCTACTCGAGATATGTGCGAATGTTTGTCTTTAGAAATAAGGTTTTGATTACTGTTAGCGTTTATAGGCATCTAATTGTGTTGTATTAGCCACTGTTAACTTTGAATCACCCAAAACGTCTAGTGGTAACAATTTATTTCAAACACATTACACATTGCAGCGTTGAATCTCGTGTTTCTGCACTTTTCCTGGTTAATCATCCACAGACATTTGGCTAGGGAGCTACCGAAAAATAAAGCTGAGTCACTTTGCACTCCTTCCTTTACTTAAGTGACCTTAAGGCGCAAACTACGACTACTTAGGGAAAAAGATGTTAAGTTGAGTTATTGGAGTCTTTTGTACAATTCACAAAAGTACTTTAACAGGCCTGAAATTAACAAAATCAGAGTTGACTTTGTAGATTTAACAATGCTGCTTTTACTGTAGTCAAACTACCTGTATTAATTTTACAAATTTCTATAATGAATCCTACAAAAGTCAACTCCGCTTAAATCCACTTAGGAGACTTTTGCAAGATCTCTGTGATCATTTCTTCCGTGCTGGGAAGAATATAGAACTATAATTCTGCTCGAATTACACATCGTATAATTTCTGTTAAGCCACTCACAAGTTATTAATTACAAATTGAAGTAATTATGATGCCATGAAGCGATTATATAGACATCCAATAGCTGACGTATGCAGACTGTGTGTTGGACGTACTACGTACTGTAGATGTCAGCAAATATGACTGCTGTATGCGTTACATACAGAGTTGTAAAATTGTTGCATGTAACGTGTGAAAAGTACTGCAATTTTTATACTAAAAGAATTAAATGAATTAAGTAATTCATGTATAATTAAGTTAAAAGTAATTGATATATAAGTGAACTGGTTCAATTCGTGAATACGATATTACTGGGTTACTGCGGAATTTCTTGAAAATATTTGCTAATGAGGTAATGGATATCTACAATTGTTTATAGTTACCTACTTAGATTTGTTTGGTTAAGGAGGATATCCTTACTTCACCTTTCTTAAATAACAAAGTAATTTTAAGATTTTAACTAAAAGTAGTATATTACTGCTATTGTGAGATCTAACCTCAGTATGGTTAAATGATTTTTAAATTTCATGTTTATTGTTAATATTAACAAAGATATATACTAAATAATGAATAACAAAATGTACATATATCTTGTATCCCATTAAATATATTGATCTTGATAAGGACAGTAATCTAGGTATATTGAAGTTACATATTATCACTAAAGAAAGATACTAAAATAACATTGAAACCTTTGTAATTATCTTACAGAACATTCGCGTACAATATATCACTGATAAAAACAGTAAAAAACGATTTGTATAATTTTGAATACTATTACTAAAATACGTAATACATATTATTCACTTAAAAATTCTAAATAAAAAAAAATTTCATATTAATCAAAACATTTTTTTTAAATACGTTTATATGAGTGAAAACAATTTCTTATTTATTAACATTGTTATCATTATAACACTTTTATTTGCGAATTATAAGTACAAATAGAAAATAAAACAAAATACAATACAAGCACATAACCACAAAAGTGAGGTCTGGCTCCAACTGTTTTTAAACTAACCTCAAGATGCCTTTTTTAAAAAAAAGTTCGCTGTATAAGAACGTTGTCTAAGACCAAAACTAATAGAACATTAAAATGAAACTCTCACCAAAATAACATACCAAACATTATTAGCTAAATAAGTGTAATTACAAAAAAAAGGTTATATCAATTTTATGAATAATTTAATAAGTTCTCTTCGAAGACGTCGAACAGAAGTCTTTCGACGTGTGAATAAAAAAAGAGTCGACACGATGAAAGCCAAGAATTTCATAGGCATTGCGCAACGCGAGTTCGTTGAAATCGATCGGTAGCGTTGAATGGAGTCGTTCGCCAAATTCAGCGGAACGATTCGGTAGACTGCTCGGCGCCGACCGTGTGGATACCGATCGGAGTTATGTGCGCCTTTATGCTGGACGGAAGATCGATCCCGCGATATGCAAAAGTCATTGACTCGCCACGATCGTCCCGGAATAACGGATACGGCGATCAAGATCGAACTTGCGCCGCACCCTTCCCCTCTCTCCTCTTCCCCCCTCCATCACTCTGGCCGCTGTTGGTCCAAGCACGCTGTCTCGAACGAGATCGCTGAGATCGCGACACGATCCGATGATCGAAGGTAGAAGTCGTGTTATTACAGGTATACGAGCGAAATGACAGGCATTACGTGACCTCTCTCGATCACCGACGGGACCTCGAGTCGCTTATCGGTTTTCGTTATGTACGTTCGAGGTTGTTTAACATCAATGTTACCCGATGCGGTACTTTCTTTGGGATTGCTGGAGGTGTAATTGTAAATTGGGAAAAATGATGAATTATTTAGATGCGATATTTTCTTTGGAATTGGTGAAGGTGTGAATTGGAAAAAATGATGAATTATTTAAGTTTGAAGTTGGGGTTAGATCCGTTTTTGTTGGACTCTTGTAATTGAATCGGTGAGATCGGGAACGATGTAATTCAAGTTTCTTCGAAATCTAGTTATGCGTTAAGGAAATCATATTGGATATGTTTAAATACAGTAGCACAACAAATAAGTGCTAGACAGCATAATTACTGAAAATTGATTTAGATTGTTTCTAATACCTATCTATAAACAAATATATACAAAATTAAAATCTGATAATTTTGAAAAATGTTATTATTGTGTTAATAAGAAAAGAAATATACTATGACTTTCTTTAAAGTTCTTTTCATAAGATACATAGGGAATTTTTTCAGAAATATCAGTATTGCCAGAATTACGAAAGTTTCCATAACCCTTCATTTTCTAGCAATAAATTTAGAAGCATAATATTGTACGTAAAAATTGTGACCAATACATGTTATTATAATAGCACAACTTCAGAGCATACTTAAGTAGTAAAAAGAGTATTTAACATTTATAGTGTTCTGTATGCGCAGAAATAACTATAATTCTACCTTTTACTTGTCACGTTGGTACTATTATATAATTCATTTTAAATATATTCTGGATCCCATGTAGCAAAAAAAAGAAAATGTAGATTTTTCTTATTTCATAACGTGGTCAATAAATTTCCATTGTACCAACCCTATAAATATACAATTTTGCAAGTACGCATTAAACTCACTGCTTTTAAATAGTAATAGGTTCATTAGGAACATAAACTATCGCCTCAATCATTGGCTCAGAACCCGTTACGTTAAATGTAGCTACTTAATGACACTAATAGAACGATTTAGGAATTCATCAGTCGGATCATGACGTAATGCCAATACGAAATAACCATTCGAAGTGTGTTATTAGAAAACCATTTCCGTATTATTAACGATTCTGCGTAAAATTCCTTGTGAATAATCAATGAGCAATAAAGTATCGCCGAGTCGAGTTTTCTATAGCTCTGCACGTCGTGTCGAAGATTAACCAACAAATGAATTGATAATTTGCAAAGATATGAAAGACTTGATGTTGTTTCGTAATACTGTGTCTTTAAGTTTTATCTTCGAATTTAATACGGAAATCGTGCAACTTTTGATTATACAAATTACAGGGATGGTTATGTTACTCCTGCATTCGAGGGAACAAAATGCTCGATAATTGCTGGAAAGCTACATTGCACGCTGTAATTTCGGGTGAAAGTTCGTTTCATCGGTAATTTTTAGGTATTCGACGTGCGGAGAGATTTGCAGGGAATGGACAAGATCGAAAAATTCAGAAGGTTCCTAAAAATCTTCGCGAACTCTTTGATACATTTCTATTTATAGTTACTCTCACGTTTCTTCAATATAGGGATATTTTTTGTTTTCAATAAAAGGTAGCTAAAAAAACTGTTACAAATTCATATGAAAGATACTATTTCAACATTGATATAACATTTGTTTAAAACAATATAATTTGAGGGCAATTATGATAAAAATTATTTCAGTATTTTAACCTGCTAAGTCATTTGCAATTATAATATCCATTTTAAAACAAAATATTTGCATCATCAATTCGATCAATCGTAGGCTCGGATGGAGTATTTACCTAGGCCTAAAACCATTCATAGGTTATATTACTATTCAGGCGAAATATTTATATTGAAGACCAAGATAGTTTTTAGCCTATTGTATTCATGCAAAAACCGCAACAAAATTGTCAAAATATAAGAGCTTTTTATGCTATTCTAATATATCATAAAATCACATCACAGCAATTATCAAAAAATCGCTTAATAATATTCTAAGTTGTAGCCTACGTGAAAACGTGGTTTAACGCGCCATTTCGTTCTCCATCTATGAAAATCAAATATCCTTGGAAGTATCTTACATGAATGTTTTTAGTTTTACACGAGTCGCTGGAATCGGTTGTGATAGAAGTCGTTACGAATATGTTCTGCATTGTAGCATCGAATGGAGGAAGCCGAACGACTATGCATGCTTAATAAATTTCTCGGGATGGTAGGTGTACAAACGTAGAACCCCTATAGCGATTGGTTAAAATCTAAGGATAAATCACCGCACCCGTATGAATCGCGTCGCTTACCTTTGAACTCGTCCTTCTGTCCATGAAATTCCACCACACATCGAACATTTCTAAATATGAGCTGCGTAAAAAAAGAGCCATAATCGTATTTCAAGAACTTCAATATGCTATTTTCTTGCTATAAATTTTCCACTAACATTCACATTTCTTGGAAGTGTTCCCTCATTTTTTTCATGTTCTGCTCGGTGATAGAGCAGAAACAACCAATATACTTATTGGTCTCAGGAATGAGACTATTACAGGCTATAAGCTCGCTGATTTGTGAGTTACTTGCGAGACTGTAGCGAGTAAACATTGTGTCTTAATAACTATAGCGAATGGAAGAAGGGTTAACCTTTTATAACCCTGGTACGCTGACTAAAGAAATTAGAATACAGGTAAATGTTAAATATATTTCGTTTAATAATTAGATTGAAATTTAGAAATATTTCATTATAGTACATGTACATGTAAATATGACATAATAGATGTATAAAATTATACTTCTATGTATACACAATAAATAAAATAAAACTTGAATTCAATGCAATATATAATCAAATGAAATTCAAGTATGTAATTCACAAACTATGTGATGTTACTAAGCATTAAAAGAGGAGAAATTACAAAAATAAAATTATTTTTAAGAAAAGAGAAACCACGCGTTCATTTATAGTTTATAGGTATTATTTTGGATAAAAAATTCCTTAGAATTCCCTAGATCAGTAGTACCATCATGATAACTGAAAGGTATGATCAAGGTTATCTATGTTTTTTTTCCTGTGCATAATAAATAAATTGACATTATTAGCAAGCATTTAGGAATAAACTACATATTACATTGGACGAAAAAGTTCCCTAGAATTGGTCAATGCTACCAAGATCATCCATTTTTCTGTGCTTTAATATTATTCTTTCACATCTTCCATTAGAAAGAAAATACCACCATTGACACAGATATGAGAAATAATTTTATGCATTATTTAAAGTATAAATCGGTACATTTTCAGCCAGAAAAGACTATCAAGTAGATTCCCTATGTATCTAATAAAATTTAACTGAATATATAAAATTTATACACGTGGATACATAAAAGCATTACTTGTCAATGTTTTCTGATCACCTCTGCGTTATTACTTCCATATGGTATTTTAAAATTAATAGCAACCATGAGTAAAAAAAAAAAGAAAAAAAACCAAAGCGTTATCATATTCATAGACCCCATGACATCACTATATTTATGAAGCCTCACTATAACCCTAACGAGGGTCTTTAAGTCGCTCTAGTATCAATTCTATCTAAGCGATTCCGCAAGTCACCGTGCATCGAATGTACCTCAATTCATGTAACGAGGTGTACCATCGACGAAATTTATTCGTCCAGCCCAACGAATCCCCAGCGATGAAATCGCAGCATGCGCTACGTCTAAACACTTTCCGAGCCATGATGTACGATCCGTGACGAAAGTCCCGGGCCCTTTTCCCCGTCCTTTGGGCAAGAAACCACCGTGCCGCTCTCACGATCATTCACTCTGACGTTCCACAGTATGTCTTTGCCCTCGGTTTAATTAATCATTCGTCCTTTACACGTGTTAACACGTTCAGCCAAGGGATGGCCATTTGAAGAAGCGCACGAAAGTAAGAGTTCCACGTTGAAGCTTTTTTTTTTTTTCACGTCATAATTCATTCCCGTTTTTTCCTTTCTTCTCGTTTCCTTGCTTCAATCCCCCTCCCCCCTCTTCCGTGCGCCCTCTGTTTCGCAACGTGAAACGTTTACAAGTGGTCGATGGAACGCGTTACTCACGAGGACCAAGGTAATCTGGAAGTTTTCTACGTAGATGATTAATATTGCCCTATCTTGTGGTGGATGAGTTCGATTGGCATCTGTGCTCAAGCATCTGGAAGTACGTTGATATTCTTTTAGCATTCCCTGTAGGCTTGAATCAGGAATTCATCAAGATATCTTTGTAAGTGCTGAGTGATATCACTCAACGTTGAGTAAAGTTTATATTAATCTCGTTAGAAGAGAGAATCCCAGAAAATAAGAAAAATTGTTGCTTATATTTGTACAATGCTCGAGCTGTATAAATTGGTTTCAAACTTGAGGAAATGAGGACTATGCGCTATCAGCTCATGACTTGTTACTAGCATACATATGTGTAGAATGTAGGGGTCAATTCATGGGCTGTGACTCGTTTTCTGACACTGAACATCAGTGTCTCGAACTCTAAGCTTGCCAATGAGCAATGGGCCTATATCGAAGAAATACTGTAGTCACATCCTAAAAATCTAAAAACACACATATACACTATTGACGTAGTTGATTAACCTACCTACAAAATGTCTTGCATGTTCGAACCACACTCAAGTAAGAGGTCATTGGTCACCCATAAAAGACCTGTTTAAGTGTTCAAATGAACAGAAACTACTCATGATGGGTACGAATTCATATAAATACATGAAGTTTATGTCTAGTTACTATGTATAGTAGAACCTCAGTTATATGAAGTCTGTTTCATTCAGTTTCACACCTGTTCGATGTACAATGACAATAACAGCACAGTAGAACCAGGACCAGGACTTAACCCTTAGCTATTAACCTGGAATCTGATAGACTCTGTGTAATACATTTCTTATTATTGTCCACATCTAATGAAAGTTGGCAATACATGTTATATGTATCTTGTTTCTATATAATAATTAGGGTGCGAACATATTACTGTTACGTCACGTGAACTCACGTTACGTACTTAGCAAATCCATATCGTGAGCCGAGATTTTTCTCTTCTTTTAGACTTATTTTGCTATAATATGTAACGTAATTTCACGTGATGCAACAGTAATGTGTTTGCACCCTTAACGTCCTACGAATTCAATACTAATAGGTTTCAATCCAAGTCTTCGTATCCTAAAACTAGGTGTCCATAGTTATGGGTTATTAGTAGGCAACAGAAATGAATAAAATTAGCCTCCAAGAGGATACTTTGGGTTTGAGTTTCCTCTTAAACCGGTAATGGAGAACCTACTGTACTTTGGTTTGTCTCGAACCACCAAGAGTCAGCCCAAATGAACCGCGACGACCCATTGTCAGTGCTTTCCATGCGACCTGGCTGAACGAGGACTAGGCGAAGAATTCCGCGCTAGACCCGCGTCAATTAAATCCTCCCGCCGGTTCCTTGAACCGGAATACCGTCGGCGATCGCGATTACGTCGGCTGCGATTTATTCTCCGGTTTCCACGAATGTTAACCGGTTGACTAACGTTAGAGTCCCTGGTAGAATGCGTGACAATAACGCGGATAAAGGCTGTGCACGGCAGCAGCAGCCTCTCCTCGATCCGCAAAGGGAAACACCGAGAACGCGCAACTCGAGTCACGAACAGACGACAAATAGGCTGAACGCACCCGCAACTTCTATTATCTCGCCGCTCGACAGAGACGCTTTCTGTTCCGAGGGTAGCATAATGTCGGGACGCGTAGGCGTCGCGCCGTGGACATAGATAATCGTCGGCCAAACTTGCCTTTTTACGGGATCTAGCCTGCCCTTTTCAGTTCTTGGCGCATGCTTTGAAAGCGTTGTTTGTTGGAAGGGGAGATCTTGCTGGAACCTCTTCTGGAGAAGTTCTTGCGGGTTTCATGACCTAGGATGCTTTCAAGGATTTTAATGTTTTAGGATTTGTACAATTTAGGGAGTTTCTAGATTTGTGGGACTGTTAAATCCTTTAATCATTGAAGAGTTTCAAAATGTTGTAACCTGCAGGAATAAAGACTATTTTCGAAATTTGTAAATCTTCCAAGACTTCTAAGGGAACTACTTTCAAAAAAGGTACTAGACCTACAAAAATTTTTCAAAATCTGACAGGTTTTTAAGACTTTCTATACCATCAAGACTTACAAGACCCTTAAAAGATTTAATACCTTAAAAATTCTAAAGATTATTACAACCTTAAAAAAATCCATGACCCTCAAGATATTTTAGCATGTCAATAGCGTCCAGATCTCTAGGACTCCTTAGATTTCAAATCTTTTAAGTCGTTTAAGACCTTCAAGATTTTTAAGGGCGTTAAATCCTTAAAAAATGTCAAGATTTAAAAAATTTTCAAAACTTTTTCTTTAAGAATTAGTAAGTCATTTAAGCCTTCAGATTTTCAAAGTTCTTAAATCCTTCAAAAGGTCCAAGACCTTAAAATTTTTTAAATCACTTTAATATTAGATTTTCAAAAACTATCTATACCTAATATTTTCAAGATCTTCAAGATTCACGATTCCTTTAAGACCTTCATCAGGATTTTTTAAATTTTCAGATCTTTAAGAATTTTAGAATTTGAAAGCTTTTAAGAATCACGATATTATTAAATTCATCCAAATTTTTAAGAGCTCCAAAATATTCAACATTTTTAAAACTGATAAGAACGTCAAAACTTTGAAAATGTTCAAATTCCTTAATTCTTTTAAAAGCTACAACATTTGAAGGATTTTAAGATTCTTATACAAAATTTTCAAAGTTTCTGGTACTCAAAATTTTTAAATCCCATGCAATCTTTAAAAATTTCAGGATCTTTAAAGTCTTCAAGATTTTCAAGACTTTTTAACATTTGAAAATCAGTTAAAATCATCAAGATTCGGAACAGGTATGACTTTCAAGCCTCAAGAATCCTCCAGCTCATTTAGGATTTAAAAAATGTTCCTAGTGTCTGTTTTCCTCAGATGCGTCTGGTGGCTCGTTTGTATGCACCGCGTAGAGGGCACACCCAGCCCAAGTGGAGTAACTCAAGCAGACGAAAGTAGTCGGTATATCTGTAGGAATGTACGCTTGAAATTAGAATGACAAAAGCCGCGCCCTAATGGGCCAGGCGAGAGTGATCGTTAAAAGACGTGATGTCGGAAGAAGTTGATACACGAGTAGATCACAGAAACACGGCTACTGACGAGATGGGAACGAAGAATCGAAACGGTCTATCTTGTCAAAATGTACTTCGAAGCCTCTCGTGCGTCCTCTTATCGGGACACATCTGAAATGGACACAATTTCACAGTGCGTATGGGGCTAGCTGAGGTATGCAAGTACTCTCGGTCAATCACAGGTCCTTTTTATGTCTTCCGACATCTTACATGGATGTACAATAATGGCCGATGTATCTGCTTTAGGTATGCTAGGTCTTCGAAATAGTGAGAAACGTTTTACGTTAATGGGACTGACAATGGGTAGTTCTGATAGTTCTATCGATAGAGGGAAAATTACTTTATTTTATAGTTTTGACAGGTTCACAGCTCTTCATTGATTTATTCTGAAAAGTACAATGTTTTCTTGATATAGGCTCACGACTGACTGAGGAGTCTATAGCGAACGACACGTTTTTATTGTTTTACTATAGATATGAATAAGCAAAACTATAAATAATTTTATTCTATAATGAATATGTATAGTAGAGAGCTTATATCGATAGAATACTATTTTATAGAGTACAGTAGAATTCAGTTTAATTTGTTACTATATAAATAGTAAAGAAAATAATAATCGAAAAAAATTTTAATAATTATGAAGAGTTGATAAGGAGAGATGGTGTAGTATTATTGCATATAAAAAATTAAAGAGATAAGAGTTATTAAAATTATGTTTAACAAATTGAAATCTTTTATTATTTAAGTAGAAACATGTAGACTGTTTGACAATCATATCAGTGACACTTATACTAAATTATAAATACTCACTATACATATAAAAGTAACAATAACGAATTAGTTTTTTATTGAAAAATTTAATAAAATTTTCTGAACAATTTCATATTTTGAGATAATATTCTAGTAGAAGATACTTTCAATTATCTTAATTTTCAGCTATAATATGTATTTTCTATAAATTCCTGACAGTACAAATAACGAGCTTATACAGAACAAAAAGTATTGTTTATCTTTCTAAAACTGAAAGTGAAAAAATTAAGATATTTCTAACACTAAGGAACAAGAGAAAAAGATTAACTCATAACGAAAAAGGAAGATATAATGACAATTACAATGCAATCATTCAAGCAATCAACGAAGTATTAGACTGTATACTTACAATTAGTCATATTAAGTGATTAGAGACTCTAATGACGCATCTGTAATACAATACTAATAACTCTATATGATTTGATCTACAAACGCAAAAACCGTTAGAATTGCCAAACCATGGCCGTGAAAGATTATCCCAGCAATTCCTGCGAGCATAATAATGGCAATTACAACGAGCAATAAAGCTATTATTACGATTGCATGGAAGTGCATTCCTCCATGGACCTACCGCTACGCGTGCAGGGTGCAGCAAAGTTTTTTGTTCATTTAAAACTGCAATCGTTGGAGCCGAGGCACGCGTAACAGAACGTGGATGCTGTCGGTCCTTTTTCAATATCATCATTGAATCATAATTTACTTTGCGTTAGTTTACATCTCACATTATGCTGTTCGTGAATCATGGGCCCAGCTCGTTTCTTCACTCACAATTAGACGTCGCGTTCGTTTGAAAGGTAATCAGCCTAATTTCATGTATTACTTAAGGACTTTATTATGGTGTTAACTCCGATGTAACCGTCTACACTACCATTTACTATGTGATTTATGTTTGTATAATGGACGCTACCGCTGTTCCCGTCATTTTCTTGAAATTATTCTATTATTTTCTTTCTTGTCCCTCTTGTACATGATAAATTATTTGACAGCCCATGAATTCATTTTAGGAATTAACTCTTTAATACTCAGTAAGCTCGTTGCTAAGAATGGAGTTATAACGAGTTTATAACGAGTGAAATTGCTATTTTATAAGAGGGATTATAAAGAAACGTATGTTACACCTTTAGACAAAAGCATAATTTATACGAGGCCTAACTTCAATATTCATTTATTTACTGGTCTATGTAATTTACAAATTTACCTAAAATAAAAAATTTGTATTCACATTAATTGATATGTATTGTCCCTACCTGATTTTGTAAATTTAATATTAAAATTTATTAAAATGCAGTAAAGAGAGAGAAAATTGACCTATCTCCCCGGATAAGAGATAATCAGAGGAATGTATGAGTATGTATCCGTTCCAAAAGCATAGTATGAACTTCAATGTACTCTTAACACATAATGGAAGCATACTGAATATTTTCTTATAAAACATTTATTCTTTTTGAACTACTGTATCAGCCTCGTAAATACTTCACATTATGCAAGAAATACTAATGTATATACATTACAATTTCCAAAAGAGGAAACTATTGTTATATACTTTTTTATAGACAGTCTCTTCAGAATTGTAATAAATTTCAAAATTTCTTTAATTTTTTCACGTTTAGCAGAAAATAGTATTCCCTCGTTATCGACACTCACGGCTCACTGAGGATGAACTCATACAAAGGGAAATACTTTGGTGATTGACATTTTTAAATGATGCACATTTGTTTTATCAAATATACAATTAAGTATGAACGAAAGCAAAATTCATTTACTCTATATAATTCGAAAATATACTGAATATTAAATATTCGGATACTCTAATATCCCCATTCAATACGTTTACTTTTTTTACTTGGACTTCAGTAAGCGCTCAGAGACGTTTCGTTTGCATTTCATGGTTACTGGTAACAGACACTGCTGTGTATCAGTATCGCAATCTCGCCGCGGAGATCCATCAACTGTACGTGAACACGTGTAACAATCCAATTGATGTTTAATCGAACTAGGCTAATCGATTTAACGAAATCATTAAGTAACCATTCAACCATGATTCATTGATACGGATGATGTCAGCCACTTCGCTTTTATTAAGATTTTGAAGCAATTTTATGCAGAATTTTAGAATCCTGTATGAAAATACAAGATCCTACAAAACTGCTAAATTACTAGGATTTTGGTCTTGCGAAATATAGAATGTAAGCAAGTTTGTAAATTGGTAGGAATGTTACTTTAAAATTTAGAAACTGATAGGATTACTAAAACAATTTGAATTAATTGGATAATTGAGTCCATTTGGTGCACTTAAATTCTACTTGAATATTAAAAATCTATTGGAACTATTAAGTTTCATAAAATTGCTAGGTCCATTAGAGAATGTAGAGGATCGTAGGACTGATAAAACCTAAGGTTCCTAGGACTGCTAGGATTAATAGGACTATTAGCGCCATTAGGGTTAGACATTGAATTTATTAGAATTATGGGGACTACTATAACCATTCAGGGTAATGCTACTACTATGACTACTAAAAATATTAAGGTTACTCCTTGAGTTTCAAAGATTTATTAGGAATATTAGACTTCTCAAGATTACTAGGTCTATTACAACCACCAAAGAGCTTAAAATTGCTAAGATTGGTAAGACTGTCACAGTTCTAGGATTGTTAGAGTTCCGAAAACTGTTAGGACCATACAGGTTATTAGGACCACCAACACTACAATGCTTTAAAGGGGAAGCATTTTAACTTTCAAAGCTACTTGAAGTATTAGGACTATTAATACTACCAAAGTAGCTGTAACATTTTACATGTGCCAATTACCTTACATCACACTTGTATATAAGTGCCCTGAAGTGAACCTAACCTTAACACCTTTCCAATTTGTTTGTATAAGGAATATTAACATTGTTACTATCTACCATTTATCGCATCAGTAAATGAAAGGTGATGAAATAAATAATGCAGAAGCGTTGTGTGGAATAACCTACACACGCGAATCGCCTTGCATTACACGGTACATTGCACGTTCCATTGCACGCGTGCGTCCCCGGCCTAAGGCGCGAGTGGAAAATCGATCGCGCGTCCGAAGATCGGATAGCTGCGCGTGAAAGGCGCGAAGGACATCAAGATGAATCGCGGAACGCGGAGCCGTCAGAACGTATCGATTTCTCTCAAAGTGTCAACTGCGTATTCAATTGGACGCGCATAATCATTGCCACGATTCCTTGCCGATAGCCGAGGCTATATCGAGAACAGTCGCGCTTTGTTTTCGCCCGATTCGAAACGACCGCCGTGCGTGCCGTGAAACAAAGAGATTTTTGTCTTCGGCCATTCTTGTTTCCAGCTAAATAAGGCGTAAAGATTCCAATTCACAGGAATTTAGATCGTAGCCACCTCGAGCTACAAGCAGGCACGTGCAATCAGGTGCACATTGTAGATCTTTGATATGAGGTAGATTGCAGAGTGTATATCTGACATAAAAAAAATGGTAAATCGTGTTTTATACAAGAAACGAGGTAACAGGAAATTAGACTTCAACACCTCAAGGTTTCCAGCATTTCAAGGCTTTCAACATGTCAGGACTTTCTAATTTTATTTGACTGGTTAGACTTTTTACTTGTTTCATGATTGTCAACGTTTTGCACATGTACGTTTTGAAAATTTATTGGGTGCTTGATGCTTTCGAATTTCTTCAGTTTTGGGATAGTCGACACTGTTATAGTAATTAGCGTTTTTGTAGCTTTGGAAGCGTCGAGAGTATAATAATATAAAGAGAGTATGTCTATTAGAATATTCAATAAAAAAAATATAAATTCAGAATTATTTTTTATAAATAAACTACATTTTTGTTTACTAAAAAGTATATTTATTTATTAATTAAATTTTGTTAAATTTGTTTATGTTTTTCGAGTTGTTATTGTTTGTCAATTATGATATTAGAATATCTAGTTCATAGATATATTTTTAAATGGATCAAATTTGACGTCACTAAAACAAAATATCACTAAAAAGAATTCCCTAGAAATCCTAAAGTTAGAATGAAAATTACTCATAGTATGTTTTGTGTGCTTCATTGCTATTATAAATGCTTTAACACTATTAACAGAATTTACATAAATAGGGTACATATTACATTCGAAAAAAAATTCCCTAGTTATTTTCCTAGTTACTTATACTCGATTTTGATGTGTTGCACTATAATTTTTTCATTCTGGCCATTTGAAATAATTTTCTATTATCAAGACATTCAAAATGATAAAAAAATCTAAATTTTAATCTAATTAATAAATACGTTTTTGTCAAACAAATATTTGGATTTATTTTCACTTAAAGGAGTTCTGTTAGAGTCTTCGAATAGACTCTTTAATGCTTCAAAACATAAAGATTTTAGCATAAGATGTATTATCTTTATTATCATTAATTCTATCCTCAATTCAGAAAATATGGGTACACTGTGTCTCCTCGCTGAGTGTTCAAGCAAACCGAATAAACAGCGATCAGTCGGTGAATGAATGAGCTTTAAAAATTGTATCCACGTCACTATAAAATGCATCTCTCAAGACGCAAGCGTTCTTCAAGTAAACACAGCATGAAATTCTGAAGATTATTCTCCATGAGAGAAAACTGGGTGCACTCTATGGTACAATGTGAACATTGTGAGACGTCTTTCGGATGATCGCTCGTGAAAAAGCAGCTTCGTGAATTTTGCTCGATCAATTTCAAGGGGAATCCCCACGCTTCGGAAATGATTAAATGTTCCCGTCTGCGATATGACGGAAGTCACTTTTCAAGCAGATCAAGCCAAACCTTTGTTCACGTGGATGACTTCATTGCTGCCCCTTGACGAGCGAGATTTTCTTGATAAAATTTATTAAGAAATCACAAGATCACCCCTTTGTTTATCCATTTTCATCGAATGACAGAATGATCGATTTTGTATGGGTCACATTGTACACGTATTTTCAAAATGACAAAAATCAGAAAAGTGTATTTTGCAGGAAGAGTAAAAGACTATTTATGAGCATAGAAGACAATTACTTATTAAATAAATGATATTGGCAAAAAGAATATAAATATCTAATGAAAGTTACTTTATTTGATTACTTCGTCTAAAGTATAGCTATTCGTTTTTTGCAAAGAATGTTGTCGTCGATATTATTCAAATAATTTGTAGTTTATATTTGAAGAGTTCATTGAATAGATTCTACAATTTTTTAATTTAACTATTAAAATTTTTATAATGAATAGAGATATATTTACTAAATTGCTTCATGTTCTTGCTTTATGAAAAATAAATAATTTTCAGGTTACCTATTTCGTATCTTGTATCTTGTATTTTGTAAGTAATTGTGAAATTATTATACGTTCGTTTAATTATTTCTATTCAATAACTAAAGATAGCTAGTTAATTATACATTTCTACTCAACAAATTTTATGGGACAAATTATACGGAGGTTCCAGACTAAATAACCTGTAAACCAAAATCTGGTATTACACATAATCAATGTGCAGTCGCTCACGATTTCTTGGAAGCAATTCGACATTCTGACAGAAAATTATTTCGAGAAGGTGTAGCCACTAATCGCGGAACCGTTACTTAATATCATTAGTCGAAAGTGTCGCTATAAATTATGAAGGATCAGGTGTATTCCCAGAATGATAATTTCTTATGTGTCATTGGATAAAGCTAATCGGGTCGTACTTTCCCCTTTTTTTGCAGATGACGACACGCCGACTCCCATTTCGGACGACACGTCTGACATTCAAATTTACGTCGGCGGTCGAAACCGTGAGCGCAGATCTCTGACGAAGGAAACGTTTCTGGACGACGCTCCAGACGACGAGGAGGATGTCGAACAGTTCATCGGGCAGGCGAAGCAGCATCGAAATTTGTTGCGGAACGACAATAAATATGAAAGGTGACATATATTTTACTAGATATTGAATTCCAAACCACTCCTGGTTGGGTATTATTGTCACGCGTGATATGCCTATAGTTTTTTCTTGTTTATATTCAACCATTCTGATACTTTGATATCCAAATCTTTTAAAGTGAATATTTTTTTATTTTTGAAGTCCTTTTATTTATTTCAATTTTTGAATTTCATATCCTGGAACAAAATTTGAACGCATTTATTATATGTACACCTAAGCAAGCACCTGTGTACTTATTGTTAGTCCTATAAAAAGAGGCAGAATTTTAGAATTTCAAAGTATGATTCATTTAAATTTCAGTGGTGATTAATTCTGTACTAAAGCAGTTATGCAAATTACAGTATTCTTTTGTTACATGTTATTTTTATTATTTCCTGGAGTTCTACAGTTTGTTAGAATTATAGTTTCATTTTCTCTTACGCTTTTTTCAATCCCTATTAAGATAAACACGAATATTGACGCCCTAATTAGCCTCAATAACATATTTCTTGTACTTTATGAAATCACTGCAAAATTCTAGTGATTTTTGCTTTCTGCAGACAATTTTTTATTTCCTTTAGAGGGTAATAATCTTTACCATCTAATATTGCCCCGTCTTATGAAAATAAAGTGGGTACAGTATTTTTTAGTTGTGAATAATTCGCTATCACTCTTATTTTCTGAATTATTCTCTCAATTTATTTAGTCCGTACTTTTGGCGAAAAAAATCAAATTACAAGCACGTAAATTGATTTTAAATAAATGTCTCTTATTCCGTCTAAGCTCATTACTTGTTCCAAATCACAAGATCACAGCAAGTAAATACTGCAACTGTTATTAGAATTGTGAAATGTCAACTAAACCGTTACTGAATTAGATCTCCTAATAAATGGACAGTATTTCGCTCATTCTGAGTCATTAAAATGATCAGTAACTCCTATCTCGCAATTATTTCCCAGACATACCGAGGTCCAAGTTCATACTTGCTTGTCTAGCAATTAAATAAACGTAATTAAGGGTTGAGATCGCTAAATATGTTCCAGTACATATATCACTGCAAAACTGTGTGCCTTGAAGCCTGCAGTTAAGATCCACTTAAGATTTAATCAATGTTTATACCAGACAGGCATTATCGTACCATTAAGCTCGGTTCATCTCATCTTAAATTTCTGACCAGGACAGTAAGGCAGTTATTGTGGATTCATTTCTACAAATCGTATAATTTATATAATTACTTGACACATTATAATATTACAATGCAACTAGCTAAAGACATTTTCTTTAGATTCTAATGCTAGCTTCTCTGGTTTAGTTTAGCATTTTTTTAAGAATTTTTGAAACGATAGTATCATTTCAAAATTAGGCAAATAATTAAAAAGTTATAATTAGTGATATAATACAGATAATAAACTAAATTCAAGTATTACATTACGTCACTGTTCCCTTTGCATTATGTAGCTAATGTTCATCTAAGCCAGTTCTTGTGAGAACCATTATTTACAATAATCAAAGTGAACTTTACATGCATTCACTCTCCAGAACAAAGAATAATATTCTTGCAACATAAACAGAACAATAGTGACAATAAATAGGATATTCAGTATTCGTGAGAATAATCGCAGTTCAGAAGCCTCAGGATCTAAAAATGCACTGTCTAAAAATTCCAGATACTATTCCGTGGAGAGGAGACGAAATGATCCAGGCGAGGAGTACAACCAGGACTCGGAAATGGAATCGGATCCTTTCGTGACTTGGAGACCACGCCGCGCCTTGCCCCGTGAATATTTCATCGAGATCATGGTGGTGGCCGATGCCAAGATGGTCAAGTATCACGGCAAGGGTTTATTCGGCTACATTTTGGTACTGATGAGCACGGTAAGCATTCTCCCTTCTAGGTCCTTCGTATACTGGGTGAACTGTGCAAATTGGCCACGTCGAACTGCTTGGTTTCAGCTTAGAACGATTATCTTTGTCACTGGATCCATTTGTCACTTTTGGTCCCCTTGCTGGTCGAATAAGAGGCTTTCAAAGTCCCTGTTCGTGCTGCTTTGGAATGAAAATTTTCTCGTTCGTATCGTTCCGGAGTGAAAATTTCTTCATTATTATCACTACAGAACCAAATGTTCGCAAATCGAAACAATAACGATAGATTCGTGTTAAACTTAAAAGGTTTGAATCCTTTTTCTGGTCTTTTAAGTATTAGACCAACTTCTTCAATAGCCCTCTTTTTTAATAGACTAACATCAAAACACTAAGATTTTAGGATTTCACATAGTGTGATTATCTGAACACGGATAATTGTGAGGTAAACCCTCGAATGCTTACACCTATGCAAAATTTTGTTTGTTTGGTTTAAGCCCAGATTAACACAAAGTTCTGAATAGAAGGTTCTAATGGAGAAGAAATAGGGTTTGACTCGCGATGCACCGTGTATAAGAGCCTGGTATATATTACACAGCATAGGTCCAACATTCGTTTGAAAAAGACAGGGGAAAAAAGAGACAAAGGTCGACAGCCTGTGTGGGTGTATCACTTTGTCTGAGCATGGTTTCGGTAAAGCAAAAAAGAAAAGAATGACGCAGGTACGACGCGAGCAGGATTAAAGAAGGTAAGGATCCTCGAAACAGCGGCGGCTGTGTCCCGCGGGATGATCGATCTTGTAAGCCAGCGGGATCTGTCGCGACCATTAAATATTATGCAAATGTACCTGTTGCGTTTCTAGTTAATTTCGAATGTCGAAGAGGTAGCGCATAGTGGCTTGCGGTCATCAGTCATCCTCTGTGGCAACCGCCTCTAGGGTTAATTCAATTGTACCTCAGTTTTGACCATCTGTTGAGACATTAGTTTGCACTCAAAATGGGAATACTACCACAAAAGAAAGTTTGATTTCGTTATGCTGCGATATAGGCATCTAAAATTGGTTATCTACAAATAGTACTTGTAATTGCTAACATTTCTAAGAAACTTTGTTGTCAATGGCAAACTGCAGGCGATTACGCTAGTAAAACTTTAGACTATTCCATGCAGCAGAGGATTAAAAACGGGTAAAATTCGTTCTGTATCATTTTTGCCTATGTACAACTAATTAGATTGATGGTATATTTATAATTGTAAGGTTAGAACCAAATATGCCAACTATACACACCACTGAAACGTATTTTATGCCACTATCACGAAAAGACTAGCCCAACTAATAGGGTTGGTTATATGAAGTCTATGGTCTAGATCCTACACGTATGTAGCACAAACTGGAGTTCCATTGGCTGCAGTAACGTAGAACCTTCTTCTAACTCTGCAAGGCATCAGTGTTAGGATCCCAAAAAATGACATTTAGTATCAAAGATGTTTGCAGCACTAGTGTAGTGTCCAACATACTTGGACTCCCAAGTATCCAAGGGACGTCAGTGACGCAATTCGAGCAAACGACTTCATTTTCCATGCTAGTTGATGATTTACGCCGGCTGGAAGCGGGCAGGAATTGAATTCGAGCCCAATTGGCGAGCTGAAAATGTCAGCATCGCGTTAAAGGTAGTTAAGTAGTCCGGCGATTGTATCGTGGTAGCACGATTTATAATCCTCAAGGTGCAAGTTGTACTTTCTATTCTTTCGATGATGAATCGTGCGCCGCTAGCCAAGCAGCCAGCGGTCTTGCCTGAAATTTATGTCTTCGGAATATACGACTTCTAAGTGTCCGCCACGGAATCCTGCACAGTGGTTAGGCGAGGCTGCGAAAACGCAATCCACATCCGTCGACAGATTATGGGTCCCCTTCAACAAGGGACGTCCATTATGTCAACCGAGGCTCGCTAATCTTGAGCTCCCACTGAAATTTTCGTCCATAAAGCTCGTATATGCGTTGTGCTAATTAGAGATGACTAATGACCCTTGGAGACTTTTCATCGCATTGCGAAAGGCAACCCACGCGTTTCTCGCCGCAAAAGCGAAACTCTTCTATTCATTAATTTTATCCGAGTACTGCACGATATGAAGGAAGTGGATTTTTTGGCGGTGTGGTTTGTCGATTTTTTATTGACATTTCTTCAGTGTGAGTATTTCTGGGTACATTTACCTCGTTATAGGACTAAACACATTGACTTTCACCATGATCACTGGTGACCACCTTCAACTTACAATACTCCCATAAGATACATAGAAATCGAAACTTAACATTTATCAACTTTTGTGTAGCAACTTCTTGATATCGAAATTGATACCTCCCAGGATATCAATGTTTAGCAAACCAAATCACATAAAAAGAGCTATTGCAATAATCATTACGCTATACATATAACTAAAATCCAGGTTTCACAAAGCACATTTCATCGGCCAGAAGATTAGCTTCACTCCCCACGAAGTTAATTAATTAATCTCCACATGAGGCATTCTTGACCTCAACCCTACCAGTTACATAGATTTCCTGGAATCCTTTGCCAGCTAGACGGCTTACCTCTCCATCGTCCAATTTCCCGGGTCTACTAGGCGCCGCTTGCAAAACCAGACCGACAGGCATAAATTAAAGCAAGCGCAACTTGCAAGTGGAAAAAACACGGTGGCTGGTGCACGAACCTACTTACAGTGGGATACATCCCACGTGCTCTAAGATCTCAAACGTTCTCTGCTATTTAAAGATCTTTGACTATCGGCGATTATATAATTGGTCATCCAATCGCGTACGCAGAACCCAGTCGATCTTTCGCCGTATGAGGCGATTCCATTTGAATGTGAATCCCATTTTCTAATTGAACGCAAATGAGCTGGGCTAGGTTGTTATTTTCGCGTTGGCAGGTATTCATGTAGCTGATAACTATTTTATATTGTCCGTGCTAATCGTGGGATTTTTATATGGTATTGTCTCGTTATCAGCTTGTCTTGGTGTCAACTATTTCTCGAAATTCTTCTCCTGCTTTCTTTTGCTGTATCATGAAATGAAACAAACATGAGCTAATAAAAAGATCACTGACGTTAAATATACGTTCCTTGCACTCTGCAAGTTCGTGACCACTAGGGGATTGGGAGGTTATAACGAAGAAGTACTCTGTTCTAAGTAAATACTTAATGGAACAGTTTTTATATTTGTAATATTTGGTGGAAATAGAATGCGTTCTTGTTATAAGTTCGCAGGTTGCTATTGAAAACGACCTTATAGCGGAAGATACACTTCCTGAGCTGCGGTTTGGTATTGTTTAAGGAATAGGTGTTATTAATAAAATATAAAAATTAAATTTACTCGTAAGTATTCTGATAGTTACTCTAATTTTAGGACAGTAGTCAGACTTTTTGAAATTCTTAGATAATTGTTTTCCCCAAAGGATTTTTAAAATTAAGTTCATCATATTGATTGCCATTCGACGATAACCTTGTAGAGGGTTGCAAAGAGTCGAAAGGTATAAGCCAGAAGGAGGAAGGAAATTCGATCATTCCTTGATAAATGAATGATTCATGTAATTTGACGGTTAGTCTCGTCATTGTCAACCAGGTCATTACCATCCAGTCGGTCGCGCATCCCACGCGAATCGGACCACACCTCGTCGTGGAGGGCAACATCCCACGAAGCGTCCGGGACTCACTTTCACGTGCCCACGCCCGTCATTCATCCGACGATTCAATCAGCTTTCCTGGCTGTCGATCGTCTTTTGATATTCATGGCTTTTTTTTACGAATCGATGAAATCTAATTTGACGTTGCGTCGAGGGTCCATCGGATAACTCGAGTGGTCCTCAAACACTTCAATCCCTCTCGTTATAGGTTATATGACATAAAGATCAACCAGGTCATCCTGTCATTGTTATGTACAGTTCTTGATAGTTTTGTTCTACCCTTATCGATGTATTCTAATATTGCAGACATGGAAGAACTCTTTTCTGAATTGTTGTACTGCGGAATCAAATTCTTCTGCTCTGGGGATTTTTGTTGAACTTGGTCTTTGGGGTCATTTGACAGCAGGAAATTGCAGTTTGGATTAAGTGGATGTCTTTTATTTATGTACGAATCTATTTTGTGAAGAAAATTATTGTTATAGACAAGTATTTCTTCAATTTAAGTTTTACAATATCCCCAAAATTTTTGCATTTTCACTTGTTCTTGCCTCTGACAATGGAACATTGAAATATCGGAACAAGAATTAATTTCAGCAGGTATCTTTTTTACATTGTAACTATAGAGTCATTATTGATTCCAAGATGTGAGGTTATAGTAAGTATGTATACTTTTGAACGCCAATTTTGCTTCATGAATTTGTTTTTCATTATGTCCCTGATCATGAAGAAAACTAATTTCCTTCATCTAGTAACACTGTTTTAAATTTCTTAGCTACCTATATGTCTATTATTTATTCCAACTATCGGTACACAAAAATTTTTGCCTCTATACAATATACAAAAATAACTTACAGACATTATGCCATTCATAAGATATACGAAATTAAAATCTTCTGAATATTCATCTTTTACTAATAATATCAAGAATAATATTAATTACAAGATAATTTAAGATAATATTCACCAAATTGTAAACTATCGTTTACTTTACTGATGATTATACTTTAGGATTGCATACCGCGTTTCAACTTCTTACATTATTAGAAGTTTATTTATAATGTTTTAATTTATGACGGAGATAACGTTTACGAGCGTTTGCCTCTGTCAGTGGCAGTAGATTTATTTATTAAGTGATGAAAAGGACAGAAGAATAATGAAATGCTAATGATATAATGATAGATGCAAGTGCTGTTGGTATCAGAGCCAACACTAATAAAGCGCAAACAAAACTAGGTTAGAAATGATACTCCTTCGTCGTGGGATGCTGTATCTCAAAGTTTTAGTAGACAGCTGAACATTAAAATAAACAATTTACAATCACTTCGAACGATTTTCGCACTTTTCCTGCTGTACTTATCATCACTTTTCTCTAACAACATGTAGATACTTTCTATTCATTACGATACAGTTGTTTAACAGAAAGACTACAATCTCCACTCGCTATAATCTTGTACGTCGTTGCCAGCAACAAACTTGCATACACAGGGTGTTAACCAAAATGTGGGACACTTTCACAGGATAAGTGGCAAACACTAGACAACGCTATTTTCTATCACGTATTTGCTTATATGGAGATATCTTTTTTAAGGACGAACATGGCAAAACACATTTGTCATGTTCATTTCAAAAGATACAATTATTATTAGCATATGACAAAAAGGTTAGCACATTTTATTCAGAAAATAATGGGGTATACATTATAAATAATTCTTTAGGGGTTGAACTTTGGAGGGTGCTTTCGCCCATTAAATTTGAGTTATCATAGTTGAAAAAAGTATATATCTATTATTTTTGACTGTTCCTTCACCCTACAAAGTTTCGTCCAAATTGTAGTCTGATTTTCTTGCGATCTTTCCTTATTAATACAATAAAAATGAAATGAAAATGTATAACCACTATAGTCTCTAATTGTTTGATTATTTTTCTGTAACTTTTTGACACCTAAATGGGGAATTTCTAAAAAGATTATTATTTAAGGTTTGAAATATTGTAAAATACAAAAATTATTATATTATTTATACATTTTATGCCATAATAACATAGCTTTCCTTCATCACCACTGACGTTAGGGAACAGTTGGTTCACATTGGTGAATGGGTGCCAAAACTAATTATAACGCGTCATAAAGAGATCTATTAAATTCTCTCGTTCTAAAAAATTTGAATGAAAATTGCAACAGATGCGTTTCACCGCGTTTCCAGGACGATTTCTCAGGCAAAAATTTCCAATCGCGGACATTATAGAGCATATTATGCAACAGCCTTTTCCGTACTCGAAGTTTGCGTTTCAATTGATTTTTCCACAGGGTAATCGAAATGAGCTGCGATCCTAGCATTCCGTGACGAGTGGAGAAGGTCGACAGTGCATCGGACATAACTTTAGTTCGAACTCGGTCAATCGTCGAAACGATGGAAAAGAGTGACGTGTGTTGCAGCCGATACGCGGCTGGTATAATCTTTGGTCGTAATGGAGCTGAGGGCTGTAAAATTTAATCGTTTTCGATATAAACCGCTTAAGTGATTCTTTAGAGCGAAATATATATGAGGCAACTGAAGATAAGGGAACTTGTTTCCTGATCGGATCGTCTTGCTCACTTACGTGCGTCTTCGCTACTGTTTCGATTAAGCCACTTTCTCATACAGACGATTAACTCTTGGAACCTTCAGGTAAGTAGGGAAATAGGTAAAATAGTAGCACAAGGAAATATACAAGATCGAATTCAGAGGGATTTTATCGTTCAAAATAAGGCTAAAGTCAAAAATAAAGATATAAAAAAAATGCAATTGAAAATTAATTAAAGGCGTATGCTTAAAGTCAGTTTTACAATTGGACTGTAAATAACTAGTCGGGTTAGGTCTTGAAGAGTGGATTTAATATGATCCACTGTCCTGAAAGCCAGCCTGTTGCAAACGTCCTTGCAGCCAAGTGAGCATCCCAGGTGATTCCGATTTAGGTGAATGGTTAATTGGTCTTTGTTCGCCATTCGAAAGGGGTAGTTGTTGAGGAATAAATAACATGCTCAGTAGAAATAGGGAATATGGCGTTTATCCGCCGAAGTATCTCCACGGCCTCCAAGCTGAAGCAACATCAAATGTAAATAGCTTATAGGGGCTGGGTCCCCAAATGTGGATTGACTAGAGTAGAAAGCTTGTAAGTAGCCTAAAGTAAAATTCCTAGTAGCCAGGAAGTCAAGTGACGTCCTGTGGACTCACCTCAATGATTCCTTTAAAAATTAGGGTTAAGTACCAGAGTGACAAATATGTCTATCTTACTGAAATAATACAGAAGTGTTTAAAAAAGCTAATTAAAAAGTTAGATTCCAAGAACATTGCATCTTTCATAAAACCCAGTCCCCATAAATGCTATGTATGACAGAGAAATTTCTTCAGAAACAGATGCGAAACTCTCAAATCCATAAACAACACCTGTTTTCCAAGCAGTAAGATTTTGGAGTAAATCAGTACATAATTAGCCAATCATCTTTTACATGAAAGTATAATATGTACATGAGGAGAGGCAATGAAGAGAGGCAGTGAAGAGACAACTGACGCGTAAATTTTCCACGTGTCGTCGGAAATTCGAAAGCAATGCACTGTTGCGTTGACTTAAGCGACAAACGAGGAGTGGGCAACGCTGGCGACGTCGATAAACATGGATTTTTGTCGTCGGGATAACCCATTTAACCATACCTGTAGCAGTGTAGGACAGGATCGCGGTAGATACCGACGGTGCTTAAGCGCTCACGGATGACCACCTCCATGGAAACGAAAAACTTGCCTCTTTGCGCGCGCCTGACATTGCGATCGCCTGGTGACACGATTGAATCTCCGTGTTTCTCGGTCGGTCTCTCTAACCGGTCCAGCGAGACTTCTTTCGATACCTTTCTTTACATTTTTACACTGAACAATGTCCAGTCGATCAACCCTTGAGCTTTTAGAATGATCGCTAACACACTTGTACAACTATCACTTGATATTCACTCTTGACATTGGAGAGACATCTTTTTCACATCCTTAATCAAATACTCAATGTACAGTAGAGGAATACTTGAAATTTGATTTACATTTATATAAGTGGTACTTGTTTGGATTGACAGATACTTATGTCTCTACTTATTTATATCAAGGTGCAATAGCCATCTTAGTAGTCTATTGTTGCTTGTTTCAGGTGAAATATTTAGACTAGGTATGGGTTAGATCCTTAGTTGTATTAAGTTTTAGCCAGATTTGGGTTAGATACTTAAACTGTAGACTATAGGGTAAGAGTACTAATCAGAGTGGATGCTTCGCAAAGTGACTTATGAATGTGTATCCAATGATAGAGTTGGATGTTGGCATCCAACACCTTCTAGATTAAATTCCGCTAAATGCTGGCAAAGTATGCTACATATGCTGTTCAGTTTAGGTCGTGCCCTAGCCTGAGCTTGGAAGAAATTTTCAATTTCTTCTTATACTTTATTCCTCTTTTGAAGGTAAATTAACATTGGAGTAATTCCTGAAAATAATACTATAAGCTTGGACAAAATAGTCTTTGTTCAATAGAATTCTTTCCTAATCTTCCTTACTGCACATTCTATAGATTAAAAGTAATCTTCCCATCATAAATTTGGGACAAAAAATATAATACTCATGCAATGTCTTAGCTGAGCACTAAGTCTTATATAAATCTGGCACCCTTCCAATTGGGAAGGACTCCTTTCAGTCAATCGAAGGAATAGACCTCAACCTAATATTAGACTTTTCAGTTTCTATCCATTCAATATCCTTCAGCTTAAAAATCATATTCTTTCTAACATATATTTCTAATCCAATAACAGTAACATGAGACGATACTACTATGATTGAAACGAAACACACCCTACTTCCTTCAATTGCCACTTACTCAACACCAAAAGTGACAAGACAAAGCAGCATCGAATACATTATAGGCTTCGTAGGCGCGAACTCACGAGGAAGACTAATGACACGTTTCTTGACTCCCATAAACGTCATAAAATCTTCATTCAAGCTGTTAGACATGAAGAATGAGTCGCGAGGCATCTGGAAGCAGCTTTATTAGATGAAACGAATCGGCCCTGATGCATTCAATTGGAGCGTTCGCTTCAGACGTGTCGACCTGATGTGTCACTCCGACACATCTTACGGTTTCCCTCTCGAATAGAGTGATTACAACAGATTCGCTGCATGTGGAACGGCTGTTTGCCCGTAATTGATTGATTAAACGCGTACTCACGGCTTGGACGCTAAACGCGTGGCGCGATCTACTTGGTTAATAACACTTTTTGCCTTACTCATTTCGAAATGCCGTCTCCGATAGGCCATGGACACTAGTGAACGGCTGGTCGAAAGTCATAATAATATGTGTGAATTTTGAAATTGATTTGACTCGTAAAGATTCTAGAAAATTGTCTTCTAATCTGTTTTGGATATTTGGTATAATTTTAGATGATAAAGCACTACAGTTTAACTTTTTAGCTCTTATTTTAAAGTTAACTTAACTTTTTAACTCGCCATTTTGAGGTCTATGACGGATTGCCGGAAACGTAGTGCTTCGTGATTTTAAAGTTTATACTGTTGTAAGTTTAAAGTCTATGCCTGTAAACTATTATAGATGCTTGCAAAGATTGTAGCTCTACGTTAGCTTTAAGTCTATACCTGGTTTGCTGGCATTTAGCTATAGTTCTTAAAGTGACAGAACTACCTGACAACCAGCTAAGGTGTTGATATCAAAATCACTGATCGTAAATATGGTAAGATCCTAATGAGAACACAAACAAACTCCCTAGGATGAGTAGAAAAGTCTAGGGTTGATTTTACATGCCTTTCTCCTGTATGTAATTAATTACTCAGATAGGTGATACGATAATCGAACGTTTCCTTTATTAGCTTAATGAATCTATTTTTGTACTGTCGAATGCTTGCTCTCAGATGGACTACAATTTCCATCTCATCCCTTTACTCTCTCACTTCACATAACATTCTCGCCGGCAAAATTGAAATCGCTAACGTGTAATAGAATCTAACGCGATAATCGTGATAATAAATACCTGAAGCTGATAACCGTCAACGGCTGTAAACATCGTTTTCGCATAATCACACATAACGAGGAAGGAGAAACTTGGCCAACACGAACAGTGCAATTGCATTTCGCCAATAAAAAAGCAGCATTCACTGCTCGTACCCGCGCTGTGGGCTAAATTTCTAATTTATACATTCGCTTTGAAAAGAGAGATAAGGGACAGCGGCAGCAACCGATGCTAAGAGTCCATTCACATCAGACCTATGCCGTTTTCACATACCTGCGTCGATCCTTGTGGAGTAAACCATAAAGTTAAACTACGTCGAAAAGATTGAGAGGGTCATTACGTTTACCTGATCTTTTAGAGCTTAAGACTTTTATTCCTGCGCAATTACTGCGGTTGTTTAACACCTGATATCGTAAATAGGGAAAACCTAAATTCGGATCAGGCCATAAAACCCTTGGGCTTTTCCTTGGGGTTCAATAGCGATTGACGTATCGTAAACCCCCTAGGGAGGCATACAGAAGACCCTAGCTTCTCTGGGGACCTTGGGGTGAAGCCCAAGTAATACAACTATTGTTCCCTCTACTTATCCCTTTTGTATCTAGATAAGGCTGAGCGGAATAGAACAAAGAGTTGACTCTTTCTCTACAGCATGAACTAAAAACAGTGCATAATGTACATATTATGTACGCTACATAGTTAAACCACATAGATATTGGAAGCGTAACATGAAAAAATGAGCATTTGAGCTAATATTCTAGGGCAGGTCTATTTAGTAGCTTTAGTAATCACTGTTTGGGAAATTCAAAACTGAATAGTTATCGCGAATAAAAAATCAGGACTCCCTGTAGTGGGCCTGGAGTCCATGAGGATAAACGTCTCTAGACTTAAACACCCAGGAATAGCACAACGTATTTTGTGAGTGTCAGTTTTTTGAAACCTTATACATTTGGACCTTGATCAAACGAACAAGCAAATGTTTAATTCTACGAAATTTTGATCAAGCAAGATGTAGTCCTCAACCAAGTAGCAAAGGACATTTAACAGCATAAACTCACAAGGGTGTCACATGGCACTGCACTTGAATAGGTCTTGCCTAAGTTATCATAATCGAAGAAATACTATACTTCACAGTTTCTCAATTACCTTTTGTGCAGATCGTGTATGAGTCGTATCAAGGAGACAATTCATTTGCTAACAAGTACTTAAACAGAAGAGATCGCAAAAAGTCTTGACCCTCAAAAAGCGGTGATGATTAAAGGAACAAACGGCAAGCCAAAAGAAAGGGCAAATCCATTCCCAGTCTTAACCTACTTAACCTTAGTAAACATGATTTAGGGACAGATAAACACCCTATAGTCTCTTTTTCATTTCACATCTCTACTCACGGTGTATATTACTCCAAACATATGTTTAACTTGGCTTTTCAATTGTCCATTCTAGTAAAATATTTATGGGTGAAAATCGGTAAGAGTATACCTTTAGTACGCAGTAACGCGGCATTAGTCTTACTGTGGTACACATGAGGTCTAAAGTATCCGCCAGCGTTGGTAGCTTATCGAGTGTAAAATTACACAACCCTGCAGCTTCTTTTAACTTTCTCAATGGTTTAACAACTTACAAATAACCGATTGGGAGCGCCATTCCTCTTACCTAATAATAAATCAATTGGATAATAATATAGCAGGACTCAATGCTACACGCAACGAGAGAAACTACCGAAAAGGAACAGTGTAGACAAATGGAGGAAAAAGGAAGCAATCAGGAAGCGTGGCCAATCGCGAAGCGTTTTTCGATCGGGCAGTTTTGGGGTTATTTGCTTGCGCGATAAACCGAGAAGTAGAAGTAAAAAGTCCAGAATAACTGGCGTGTAATTAAAAAAATGACGGAAGGGAAGGCGAGATTAAGCGATGTAATCGAAAAGTAGCCACCAGCATCCTCTCCCGTACCCACGGATTCGTTCCACGGAGATTGGACGATGCCGACGCTAATTAAGAGTCAACTGTGTCGTGCATTGTTTATGCATGACCGTCTTCTTTTTGCTTTTTCCCCTGTGCGTGTACATTTCTTCCTCGGCTTCGCCTTGCATCGTCCTGTTCCTGTCTGTACACAGCGTCTCTCCTTAATGCTTCGTTAAAATTCAATCGAGCTCGGCTTCGCAAAAATTATTGTCCGCGTTTATTGGCTGACAAGAATGGCAGAGTTGCGGGAGAGCTTTGGCCAAATTGTGGGTAATTTATGATATGCTTTAGCGATTATGAAAGTGGCTCAGGTAACATATAACATTGAAAACACAGTTTTATCATATGAGCTTTGTACACTGAATTAAAATATATTGATATGGAAATGAGCATTCTTTCCAAAAATAGTATTCTTTATTCCTCTGAAAGAGAAAAATGATTGTAAATGGATATTTACAAGGTATGAAAGATTAATCTTAATCAGGTTCTATAAATTGAGTCATATTTGAACTTATCTACATTTTAAATATTAGAAAGAAATCAAAAGTAAATATACTAAGTCTTAAAATTTGAGACATTGAAATTGGAGTTCAGCAGAGTAATTTTGCAAGTTTAACGTAATTAATATGAGAAATAATTTACTCTTTATTCTAGGTGTCACGCATTTACAAAGACCAGTCAATCGGTAATCCCATAACTATTTCGGTAATGAAAATCGTGCAGACTGATGAAGTATTCGCAACTAGACACAATGGAAGAGACGGAATCGCAGCAGCTGACATGCTGAAAAGATTTTGTCATTGGCAGAAGAACAACAATCCTGACGAACCGTCACCAGAGCATCATGATGCTGCCCTTCTTTTAACAAGGTATTCATCATTTAAACCTACATACTATTTCATCCCATTTTATGGCTCATCTCATCTATTTTTAATGTTGCTCTTAGCTCTATTTACGAACACTCGACAGGGATCTTGCTTTTGGGAGTTCACTTATATAGACCTACTCTACACCATATTACATTGATAATTCGTAATGATTTTGATGAAAACGAATTGGTTTCAGAGAAAATCTGTGCCATAATCCAGACGAAATGCGTTGCGACACATTAGGCCTGGCGGAGCTGGGACGAATGTGTTCTCCAGGAGCATCCTGTGCAATAGTACAAGACAACGGATTGGCTGCTGCCTTTACTATTGCTCATGAAATCGGCCATGTGTGAGTAAAACTAGCTACCGATGTTTAACCGATCGTAACTGCAACTATTATGCGGATAATAGGGACTAAAAGGAGGCCACTTAGCCTAATATGATTCTGACATGTCAGTATCCCATTAGTGAGTCTTTTACGTACCAGTTCATCATCTATTGAAAATGGGTTAAGAATACTCGAACTCTCTTATAATAACTGTCGGTAGTTATTGCTCTTGCTCTGTCGAAAATAAGTTCAGGTGATCGAAGCAAATGGTACCAGCTGGACCCCTGGATCCGTGAAATCTAATCCCTGCGTAACTGCATTTGGCAGTTCAATTTTCTTAAATTCTATTTTACGCAAAGTGCGTTCTGTGGTTTAAAGAAAGCATATATTTATGCTTAACTAACAATTGTATCACTTGAAGCTTAAGTAAACATAGTTGGTTGAGAGATTCAGATTCTAATTAGTTTTTTTGTTAAAGTCAAGTGTATAGAATTAGGTTTAATTTCAATAAAATATACTGAGTCAAAGTCATGATACACACTAATCAGTAAAAGAGAAATAAAAACATAATTATAAAGATGGACTTAAAATAACAATATCTTCCTCAATATTACGTCAGTGGTATAAGTCGAATAGTTACTATGAAGAAAAAAGAAATATTAGGAAAAAAAAGTACATTTGGAAACTTAGAATTTTTAGGCACCTAGCATTGAAAAATAGAATTTTGAAAGAGAAAAGATAGCAGAATCTCGATTAACTGGATCTCAATTGCTGACTGTAATAACAATGGGAGTGCTGTAGAACATCGATTGAGTCTTAAAAAATGATCCAATATTAGTCTGCTGTAGATAATAAAACTAGCTACCAAGAGGATGCTTCAGGCTTCAATTTCGTTGTATTCCGGATAATCAATACTGTTTTGCAATTTTTCTTTATTCAATAAAGCTAAAAATATACTATTTACACATCACATAAAATCATAACTTGTTCTAATTGCAGATTGAACATGCCCCATGACGATGACACCAGGTGTTCCAGGTTTAGGGACCAAGGTGTACACAATATCATGTCCAGAATGCTAGACGACAACACTTTCCCTTGGGAATGGTCGAAGTGTTCCAAGCACTACGTCACCGAATTTCTCGAGTAAGTTGGATATTACCTTGACAAGCTAATAAGCAAGGGCACCGCATACTGTAATGCCGACGAATTGACCCCTGTCTTCAGTGTGAACACAAGACATCGTTTGTCTCGTTAGGATTTACTTTTTCTTTATTAAATCATTTGCACGTGTCTTGAACAGTGTTTGTATCGCGTCTATACGCCAGCCGACATTCGTTTAACTCACATCCAAGTTTGTTTGAATCAATTTCTCGCTTCTATTAGCGAAGGGAGTCTGTTTCATGTTTCAACCAACAGAAAACTGTTTTCATTATCTTAGATTTAGCTTATCAAGTCTGGCTATTCGAGTGAGCCTTGGAATGTGAAAAATTTAAGTTGATTTCCTTCCTTCTGAAATTGTTTGAAATTCTAGCCAGCTTTCTTTTAGTTCTAACTTCGTTCTAAATATTTATCTTTGTTGGATTTAATTTGAGAAATAAACATGGACAATTTTTCTTAGTTCTTATCTATTTTTCTAAGCGCATTTGGAGCTTATGTGAAATTCGTCTTTGTTTTTTCTGGTAGGATTATTCTTTATATGTACTTATAACAATCAGAATATTCAACTATTATTCACCTAAGACTTTTTAGCTTAAAAAATATAATACTAATATAACTTAAGTAGAATAGATCCTAATCTAATGCTGTATTATCAGCAAAATTACTTATGGAACAATATTGCATGTATGAAACTTCCTTCTATTTAAAATCGTAGCTAACTACTTATTTATATTTTATAGATTTGCTCGTTGAATTTCGATTCAGTAACTAAACAAGAAAAATTCTTCCTCCTTCCTTTCCATCTTGAAATATTTGAAGCTCATTTTCTGAATTTCATCTCGATTTTCCCTCACCAACTGTTCACAAATCCCTATGATCAGTATCAACTTCTTGTTCCATGTAAAGAGACCTTTTGAATCATTAAAGTTGAAGTTGACAATCTTTTCCTCGACTCATCATTTAGAAGTGAATAAAGACCACAGAATATGCAAGCCGAATCGACAAACTCTGAAGAGTTAAAGTCGAGACCAGTTCCAACTTCTCAGGTTGAGATTTAAAAGCGATGACTGGTTCCTCAGGAAATAGGTGTCATTCAATGAATTCGGCTCGATCAGCAGAGGCGGTGCAGCGAGTTTTTCTGCGATGCCAGAACTCCGGACGACTCCTCGCTTAGGAATCCGGTTCCGCTGGATTCTGAATGACCTGCACGCACCAAGTGCCATTTGTTTCTGACAAAAATTTGGTCGTTGATGATACATGGCTGAAACAATCCTCAAACCTGTCGAAATTTGTTTCAGAGCCGGCTACGGTAACTGCTTGCTTGACGAACCCGCTAAAATAATGGAAAAGGAGGACGTGAGCAGACTTCCTGGCGAAGATTACACGCTGAACAAGCAATGCGAGCTTACTTTCGGACGGGGATCAAGAATCTGCTCTGACATGGTCAATGATGGTAAGTCACGCACTTTCATGTAAATGTATCTTACCTTCCTCTAATTAACAAACGATAAACATAATTTAAATCAGTAATTAAAGTTACTCGACCAGTTTCTGAGGAAATTATTTAAATTAAACTAGTTTCTTCATAAAAAGAAGTAAAATATAATTAAAAAAAAAATTAAAACTAAAATCAGTCTGATTTCTTAAGACAGTAAAGGCAATCTCAGTATATCTCATCCTCCAGATGACTACACACAAATAGTAAAATAATGAAATATTTATTTCTACATTGCATGGTAAAAATTGGTAACTCAATTGCGAAAGTATTTTCATATACCGTCAATCTGACTTTTTCTGCTTAGCTTAGAAGATACCAATCTATTGCACTTCATATTTCATCAAGCTGATAGATAAGAAATAAGTTTGAAACAAAATTTTGAATATACTGCTTAAGAATTGAGATAAACTGAGCGGTTGGTTGGTTATCGGCCAGGCAGTGTGCAGGAGATTGTGGTGCACCGCACCGAAGTGGGATCCTCCTAGTCAGTGCCATACCCAGCACACGCCGTGGGCCGATGGAACTGCCTGCGGCGTCGATAAATGGTGTCATCGTAGCAAGTGCGTATCCCGTAGGAATCTCGAGCCGATTGACGGCCAATGGGGCGAATGGGGACGCTATGGCGAGTGTTCTCGAACTTGTGGTGGTGGTATCAAAAAGAAATATCGCGAATGCAACAATCCTCCTCCGCAACACGGCGGCAATTACTGCGTCGGAGATCGCGTGAAATACCGTAGTTGCGGTACTAAGGAGTGTCCACCAGGAAGTCCAGACTTCAGGTACCTACAAGCCCAAATACTAGTACAGCAATTCTCTTTTAGCTCTGAAACATTCTGCTAAACTTAATTTGCAATTTGTCCTATAGGGAGGAGCAATGCGCTGAATACAGTAACAACAACAGGAATATACACAATTTGACTAAAGACGTGAAATGGCACGCCAAATATACGACAAGTAAGTAATTTTATTGGCAAAATACTTGTCATGAACATCTTTTTCAGCTAAATCGCAAAGCTGAGAATCTTAGCGTGTTGAAAATTGCCTAAGCATAGTTTCTGGTATTTCTGTTTCAGTACCGCCACAAGACCGTTGTAAACTATACTGCCACGTGGAAAGCAATCAGTATTACATGTTGCGAGAAAAGGTGATCGATGGAACAGCATGTGGCCCGGACACCTTTCACATATGTGTGAATGGCCAGTGCAAACCAGCCGGATGCGATCACGTTTTGAACTCGACGGCGGAATTGGACAGCTGCGGCGTTTGCAGAGGTGACAATTCCACGTGTCAAAGGATCAGAGGTTCCTATAACGCCACTCAATATGGCTACACGAGAGTGACGAAGATTCCAGCTGGCAGCAGCAACATTGATATCAAGCAACATGGTTGGATGGGATCCAAAGATGATAGTAATTACTTAGGTACGGGTTTTATTAAACTTGCTTAAGTCACTCTTCCTTCATGTTTCAATTAAAAGTACTAACTAGCTATAAAACACACAGGTTGAAACTTAATACTACCTCTAGGAATTGAGGTCTTTTTAATTCTATTTGATTCTGATTGATATCCACAATAAGTACAACCTAGTAGGTTTTGTGAAATTTAATAAGTAAATTTATTTAGCACTACGACTTGGAGAAGGTGGTGAATATATTCTAAATGGCTACTTTATGGTGATGCACCGGAAAGTCATCGTACAGCCTGGTGTCACAATTGAGTACAGTGGACCCGAATCAGTCGTGGAGCGTCTGAACAGCTCTAGGCCAATAGCGACTGACTTAATCTTAGAAGTATGTTCTGAACTAGATTTTCTTACAATTGATTTCATTGTATGGATTAAACCACATGAAATATTGTATTCTTTCATGGACGTTGAATTTCGATTTCATAGTATTAATGATTTTCTAGGTACTGTCAGTGTTAAATCTGTACCCACCTCAAATAACATATGAATATACAGTACCGAAAAAGATTCTGAACAGCTACACATGGATTCTAAGTAACTGGTCAGAGTGTAGTCATACTTGTCAAGGAATGAAGTATCGTAGAGCTCAATGTAGGAGCACTGAACATAAGGACGTCGTTTCTGATGATTATTGTAAGGAGGAAGAAAGACCACGTGAGGAAAGTCAAATTTGTAACAATCATTGCATGTTGCAGTAAGTATATCTGTATTAGATGTACATACACTCTTTTAAAGGATAATAGTTATTCCAGTTGCCACATTACTATTTTAGGTGGCAAATAACACCTGTATCTGAGTGTTCGAGTCATTGCGGCCCAGGAACTCGCATAATAACGTCAAGATGCGTGCAAATTCTTTTCAATTCAGCTTATCCGCCACGTCCTATTTCGGAACTGGCTTGTGCTCATATTCCACGACCCAAAGAAGAGGAACCTTGCAGAGGTCCATGTGAAAACGTTTACTGGAGCTATGGTGAATGGGGAAGCTGCAGTGTCACTTGCGGCGGTGGAGTTCAACACAGGACGGCTATTTGCGTGAACTCAAGTGGGAGACAAGTCCCAGAGGACAATTGCATCAGACAGGAGAAACATTTGAAGAAAATATGTGGTCAAGAAGCATGCCCCAAATGGGACTTTGGAAAGTGGTCTCCGGTAATTATTTGTTATACGTTGTCTTTATATCTAGCAATTATGAATGTTAGACGAATCAAGCAATTTGAATACAAAATATGCATGTGTATGTTAACTAAAGTCAAAGACACCTAGCCGGTCCGGTAAAAGATACCTTTTTCTTTCGTACTTTTCCTCCATCCACGTGGCCACGAGGTGTTCATTAGACTATCTGGCTGCCTTTGGCTTTACTAGAGTGTAGTAATAATATTAACAGAGATACAATTTTCTTCGATAATAGTGTTCAGTCACATGCGGTGTGGGTAAACGACGACGACAATATTTGTGTCATGTGGACAATCGTATTGTACCAGACTCTGATTGCGGTGGTACACCTTCTGGGGTCGTTGAAACTTGCAATGCTGGACCTTGTTTACAATGGCAAGCTGGTGATTGGAGTCCGGTATGTAATACATCATAATCTTATCATAAATAAAATAATTTGGAAAAATACTTCGATACATGACAAGTACTTATAACTTAAACTGTATAAATATGAAGGTGTTCAAATTTGTCTGTTTGTAGTGCTCGGCTACTTGTGGTGAAGGCATCAAAAGAAGGAAAGTAGTGTGTCAAAATTCTGACGGCACAATAAGCAACAAATGTTCCCACTCTGATAAACCGGAAGACACCACCACCTGTATAGTTAAACCTTGTCCTACAGTGGTATGTTAACAGTTTTTCTACTATCACATCAATGATATTAGCTATACAAGTCTTATTACAGGTCAGTGTAACACCAATTAAGTATTCGTCTGACCCACCAAAAGAAGATCTTTTCCAACAGGATAACGAAGTCGACATTATTTTCCGACCTGGATATCAGTGGCAGGTTGAACCGTATAAGGAGGTTTGCATTTTTCTTATCATACAATTTTATTTCTAATTTGTAGCTGAATGCAAGATTATTCAACTTAAACTCTACAATTTATAGAATTATGTATTATCTTTTGTTTAGTGTTCTAGACCATGCACGGGAGGCTTTATGTATACAGCGGTGAAGTGTGTTTCTATTGAAACTGGAACCACTGCTCCCGATAATTATTGTGAAAGTAAGAAGAAACCATCTACTATGATACCATGTAATCGTCATCAATGTCCAATGTGGAATACTGGTGACTGGAGTCAGGTTAGCTATAAAATATTTAAAAAAAAAAAAAAAAAGATACGCACACACAATATTTGTGATCTAACCCAAACCTGACCCAGATCTATCTAATCCAAACTTACCCGAAAACTATCCCAATCTTATACCAACCTTGAAAATGCTATATTTAATTTCCAAATGTACTATCTTTGACCTTGAGAATGTTGAACCTTGACAATATATTTCTAAGTCATTCAAGTCGGTTGTTTTGACAGAGTCAGTATTTTGTAAAGTTTTGTTGTGTTAATTCAATAATTAGTACTAGTGAATCATATTATTGTAGTAAAAATTTATTAATTTATCACCGTAGTGTGACGTAAAATGTGACTCGGGATTCCAACATCGACAAGTGCGTTGTCGAAGTCCACAGGGTGAACTTTTACCAGACGAAAATTGCCATGACAGTGAGAAACCAGAAATAGTGAAAGTGTGTAAGAAGGATCCCTGTGTTCCTGTCCCCACAACTAGAAGGAATCGATTAGCGACCAACATTTTTAGGAAATGGAAAGTCTCTAATTGGACTGCTGTAAGTATAGTATTTTTCTACAGCCTCCTTTTCAGCAACTTTTTTTTATACTACACAATTAAAAACTCACGAAATAAAATTGACAAACAATAATCGCAATAAGTAAATTTGCTTTATCCATAGTTTTTATCTTATCTAAAGTTATTGATAAATTAGTAATAACAAAAATTCACTTCGATAAAATTAAATTCGAATTCACTTTTTATTTTTCTATTTCATACATACAAACTATAAAACGAAACACTACAAAGGTAATGTATTTTTTAATACATAATTTCATATTCAGTCGGTGTTGTAAATTTATAATTTCACTGTTGTTTGAAGTTGTTTTATATAATGCATCAAACAGCATGTCAATATGTACTTCATGTTGTCAACATGTTAAACAGTTTCTATTACCCTCTATAAAAATATAGGCTTTACTATAATTTTAATGCTGATTTAGTATGTAACAGTATAATTCAGAAACTATTGACAAAAGAACAAGCACAGAAACTTGTAAATATGATGCTCATGCTATAATAATAAAAATTTAACTAGAAATTTAACTTCTATAAAAAAAAAATAAGGTATAATAAGGTACAGAATTGGCAATGAAAAATGATAACTAAAAAATGTAATATCACTCAAATAAGTTCACTGAAACTATACAGCAGTACTTAGTACCCTCTTCAGTTCTTCATTTCTTATTCTTGATAGAGTATTTTAGTATAAGAAACTAGGAAATTGTCCCTTCTTCAAACAGTTTTCTATGAAGAAGTTTCAACTATACAGTAGAAAAGCAAAATTCATTGCGAATGAGTAAACTCCAATCTAGTTGATAGAATATCATAAAGGAAGTCGAGGAGAGTTCAGAAGTTGTCGTCTGTGGCAGTCTGGATCGAACAAAAATATTTTACAGTGCTCAAAATCGTGCGGTAGTGGACTACAGAGACGAAGGGTGGAGTGCACGATGAGGAGAGGCAACTACGGGCCAGAAGTGACTGTTAAGGATGAGCAGTGCTCGAGGCTTGGCTTGGCTAAGCCAAGATCGCAGAAGCCCTGCCGACGCGTTGCCTGTGACTATATTTGGCAGGAGAGCGCTTGGTCTGAGGTACCTTCATTAGAATGAATGAAGGCCATTATGATCACGTTATATATCATCACCTGCCTCTTGTTCATCTGGATGCAGTTTTCTCAGATTGTTTTGACTGGATTCTGTTGCCGAGCTTATCGATGGATTCGTTTTCGATTCTAAATTAGAACTACTGACTATAGATTCAAATAACAACTGTCGCTATTATGTGCAGTTTATCAACGTGATAAACGAAATTGTATTTTTCTTAGAAGTATTGTTTTTCCCAAAATTCATCCATAAGCTTGAATTTTATGCTGAATTTGGGAAATTTTTGGGAAGAGATTCATTGGGAAGTCGTATTTCAGTGTATGGTTTGAGGGATAGTATAACAAAACGATCAAAGTTAGAATCATCAATCAGAGAAATATTTTATTTGGATACTTTTTTACCATAGAAATCTAGAATTATACCAATATTAACTTGCAAGTTTATTAACTGCAAAGTGTAGATCTATGAAACAGATTTACATTGATGTTTTGGTTTACTTATATTATTGAGCCAACTTTGATCATTAGGTCTTAATATGTTTCTTACATAGCATAGTAATTAATTTATAGACAATAGACTTAAGCACGTCTGTTTTGTCTTAATATTTGTTTAATATCAATGTTCTTCAAGTATTCCTTCCCATGGTGAAAATCCTTATTGTGTTTAAATCTGAATGTTGAAAAGACGTTTGGTAAAAGAGTGGTTTCTATAAAGAAATTTGTCTCTCATCAAATGATTTATGAAGAATATGTTTTGATATTTCATCTTATTAACTCTAATAACTTTGTGTGAACTTAATCTTGCTCAGGTTTGAATGGGCATGTGAGTTGTATGATTTTCTTCTTGTAATAATTTGTATCATTATCATTCAGCATGGTAGAGTTACCAACATGTATGACAAGAAAGTGGAGATCTAATAATTTAATCATCACTTCAATACTGTCAACTGCATAATTACTCCTCTTATATGAGTACCTAAATATGATCATGCAGCTATGCATTACATGGTACATTTTATTAGTTTTCATATTTTATTTACAATATTTCATTCAAGACATTTGTAAACATACATGTTATTTATCAATGAATGATGCATGAGCATGAATTGATTAATGTTTGTTTTTATGCTTTCTGGACACAAAAACAATACTTATCAATGCATTGCATAAATTTCCTTACACAGTGTATAAATCATATCACACATTTAAACTGACATGCATTATTGTACATTGCATATAGCTTATCAATATTCTAAAAATTAGTAGAAACTTAATGTATGATTTGATCAATATTTATCATTTTTGTATCGTAATAGAATGAAAAACATCGAGTAAAAGATTGCTAGTTTCTTCGCTGTTTCTATAGTGCTACATCATTTGAAAGAACTGGAATAAAAATCAGATGTCTTTGTTTCAAGTGTTCAGCAGAATGTGGTGAAGGAATTCAATGGCGAACAGTTACTTGCCATCGCACTAATCGTTATGGATTGATAGATCCAACACCAAGTGATAACTGTGCAATGGATCAAAAGCCAGCGACAGAGCAACGTTGTAAATTGCGAGAATGCAATGACGAGTATTACTGGACGGCTGGTCCATGGCAGGAAGTAAGTTTCAGTTAATAAGTGGAAATACGTAAAACAAAAGAGAACATGAGAAAATGTAAAAATTGAAATTTCAGTGTAGTCACACTTGTGGTCGAAAAGGGCGTCAAAAACGAAAATTATTCTGTCACGATCGATCTGGTAAAAAAGTGGCTCGCTTCAAATGTCTTAGCTTACCCAAACCACCGCGTAAACAGAAATGCAACCAAAGAAAATGCCATCCATATTCTTGCCTTCAAGCTAAGAAGTATTTTGGAACCTCTGAAGATGACGAGTATATGTTAGTCGTGAGTGGAAGACGCATGAAAATTTACTGTCATGGAATGTCAACCTCTGAACCAAAGGAGTATTTAACTTTGCCAGCTGGGCCTCGAGAAAATTATGCAGAAATATATGATAAAAGGTCAGTATTTGAATGAATTTCTAGCTTTGAATTTAAAGTTCTACATTCTTCCTTTTATTTCAGATTAATAAATTCCCAAGCCTCTTCCAATTCTCAATGTCCTTACAATGGAGAAAGAAATGATAGTTGTAGCTGTGCTACTAACTCAGGAACTATGTCTGGTAGAACCATGTTTAGTCGAGTTCGAATTGATCTTGTTAGGATGTACATTTTAGGTAAGAACTGCTAGTGATCTTTGAGAGAGTAATTAGACAAGGTGGTGATGATTGCTGATTAGTTGAGAATTATTCACGCCTAAAATGGAAATAGACAAAGAAAAAAAATGTAAAAAAAGAAGAGTATGGTGTTCCCGTGGACCATTACGTATTTCCAGGAGCAATTTGCCGTTGTTGTCCAATCACTCCCTTGAGGATTACTGAGAACTACAATGAACTTATTTGGAAATGGAGATTCCTGTTTATTAACTGTTATGAAATATATTTCTTTTAGAGGACGACTACACATTTTCGAGGACGAATGGTACAAAACGAGTTAAATATGGCACAGCTGGTAATTGCTATAACAATGTGCATTGTCCTCAAGGTCGATTTAGTATAAACTTAACTGGAACTCAGCTAAGATTAGCACAAGATGTTAGTTGGACAAAAACATCTGGAGCTACAATGACTATTGACAAGATTGTAAGTTTAATTGACACCAGATATCACACTACTTAAATATTGCTGTGAGCACCCTGTAGATGAACAAGGCTCTTGGTGCTTGTAGGAAAACACAAAAAGATAATCGAAAAAACTGACAAAACGATTGATCAGCTGTCACTTAATGTGTCGAGAACTGTTTCCGTCAGATGATATATGGAATTCGGAACTATAATTTGTACATAGAAATATTTGTAAATAAAGTAGCATTGTAAAATAGCACAAATGGAAATTGCAGAGATATGTAAGGTCTGGTAGAAATGACTTACATGTATCTGTAACAAAATTTAGAAATAATTTTCATTCGAATTTCCATTCCATTCGTTTTCATTAATATATCAGAATATCAAATCTATTTTCAGAGTGATCAACATGTTACTGGAAAATGCGGGGGTTACTGTGGCTTTTGTAGTCCAGAAGTTGAATTAAAGCTTGACGTTTTACCACCCTAGTCCATAGTTTGAGGAGTTTAATAATGTCTAGAGCCCTGTGAAGTACAGGTATGTAAACTAAATTTCTATGATTATCCATGCTAATTGCCTTTATTAAAATGGTAGTATAGAAATTGATATTGTTTCATTCATAGAACATTACCATGAGAGGTTGTGCCTGGGTTTATTTGGACCCAGACATTGTCAGTCGTAGGTTGAAACAATAAATTCAGTTATATCTTAAAAAAGCACTATCAAAAAAAATTACTGCTATATTTCATAATCTGAAACTGCTGTATAATTTAATAACAATTACTAAAAGGAAATTAAATCACTAAAAGTGTATAATACAACTTACAGCTTTCAGCAGACAAGAGTTCCAGTAGTGGATTTGAGTACATTGCAAAAGCCTGGTTTGATAAACACAGGATGGAATCAATAATCTATTAATGAACCAATTTCTTAACTTGAAAGTTACTCTGAATCATTTACTTAAGTCGTTACTAGTCTGTACGATTTTTAACGATAGTTGTTCAATGAAATCGAATGTCAATAATACTTAATCAAAGACTTAGCTTTGGAACAAACTGAGCTTAAATATAAGCTCTGAAACGACTTTGTATGTATTTGTTAAACTTCAAATTGCCACTTTTATGAATAGTGCACAAAATTGTATCTCTAAACTGGAACAGTTCCAAGATGAATGTACTGTTAGAAAACCTAATGAAATTGGATAAAAGTTATTTGTTAAGAAAATTTAGAGAGATTTTGTAATATTATCGTTTGATTGAGTTATTAGCTGAATTCTTATGCCTGTCCAGTTAAGAGTTCCACTAGCTGTATAAGTAATTTAGTAACCAATAAGAACTGCAGTATTCATATCGTTTATACTCACGACTGCCTGAAATTGATTGTACATCAAAAAGTTATGTAAGAATGAGTATCAATGTTAATACATAACTGAAGTCTAAAGTTGGACATCGAGTAATAGAAAAATCCATGAATCCAGTTTTTTAAAAAGCAAGCAATAGATATTTCATTCTATTAACAATTGTAATTTTATAGAACAAAATATTTTTTTCTTGACAAAACTATTAAAAGACTGGAATCACTTTTTATTAGAAACAGTTTGCAGATATAAGTTTGTACCATTTGGTAGTTATACGCTTCAACTACTGCAAGCAAGTAGGGAAATGCGAAAAAGAAGCAGTTGCACATTTTGTCACTGCCATATTTCTTCATGTCTTATATCTTATGTTCTATGTAAAAAGTCTTACGAAAGAATCGTTGACGTTTTATACGAGATTAAAAAGATATTGCTAATGGAGAACCAGTTAGCATTACCAACAATGATTACACACAGCGATTTTAGTATTTTTTGGGATGTAATGATACTATTAAACGACGTATAGTTTTAGTGTGGTAGATTGTATAGAGTATGTTCAGAGAACAAATCCATATCGCACCTTTGAGCGCTTCCGATATAGTAAATTAACTTATTAACTTGAGTTCATGGTAACTCAATGGTAGTAATTCACATCGATTATTTTATATGCATCAATATTTTTTTAGGAACATTAGGTGAACATAATGACACGGTATAGATATTTTCAATAAAATATCGGCCTGTTCGCTATCGTTTAGATTTGGTACTTTGATTTTGTAACAATTGACAAGAACTTAACTAACGATAAGGGAAATGTAAAACAGTTTCGTACCTACACCAAAATACCAAAATAATTCTCGAGTACAAATCTCTTTTTGGCAGAGGTACGATGGACCTGTCCTCATAGGCTATTTTATGAGAAGTGAAAAAGAATGTTAGCTAAGCGTATACGTTTCAACAGACTGCCATAGTTAATATTATTAACAAAATATGTGTATGTATGAATAATTCTTTATTAGGAAGCGAATAACACTGAAAATTCGACTATTTTAGCATACAAATTAAATAATTGGACTACTGTCTTCTCATATGAACAGTTATGTTAGTAATCATTGTAATACAAATATTAGGAGACAGTTGTACAAAGAATATATGATCATCATTTCTACATCGATGATATTGGAATCAAAGTTTTTTATATGTTATCAAAGAATGTAGTCATTTAAACAAATTTGTCAATTTTATCATGTTTGTAAACACATAAAATGGATAAGCAAATTGTGTGACTTGTCCATGCATTTATAAATATTTAGCTGATTAGTAAAAAAACATTTATACTTATTATTTGGTTTAAATCATTTGTGACAATACATTAGGTATGTTTGTTAATGAATACCAAACGATGACTGTTTAATAATAAATATAGAATATGTAATATGATAAAATGTATTTGTATATGTATATTATTTGTAGTCAAGCAGTAGTTAACAGACTAACGTATGACAATCTCTTTCCCTATCGTTAGATATTCTCCTTTGATGTCTCTTGGATATATGTCCAGATGTATTCTTCTTGCTATATTTTACAAGATTTCAACAGTACTTTCAGAATGATTTACACATCATTTACTGCCAATGTCGAGTATTTTTACAAATTTAAGTGTATTGTGTAATTATAGGCATTGTAAATTCGATATAATAATCGAGTACTGCGATCTCGAAATCTGAATATAATTCGACACCTTTCTTTTTTTGTGTGTTCTAAAAGAAACAAATGTAATATTCTACGCATGAGCACACAGTAAAATATACTGTACAGTTTCATTTAGTAATTTATTCGTATGTATCATTTAATACCATTAATATATAGTGTAATGTAGAAGCAATTATTAGTACTAATGTACAACAATTATTTAAATATAGTAAATTCACAAATACCATTGTTCAATCTTCATTTGAGAATCCTTTTCACATGTACAATAATTTATCTCAAAATACTGTCAATATAATAGTGTTTATGATATGAAATTTTTAAATTTTGTTTACTTTCTAAAATGCACCAAATTTTCTGTTTTTAAGATATGTCATGATAATGTAGTATCTACAAGAAGGTATATCTATATTCATTTTCAGCAATATTTCTAATAGAAATAAAGTATTGAATTTGCACATTAGGAATTGTTTTTAAAATATCAGGAATAGACATTGCTTTGAAAATGATGAGGAAAAAAGACTGCCAGTAGTCATCTGTTCAAGACGACTCAGTAACCGAGATAGCAAGGACCATTTACATTAGGAGTCCCATTAAAAAATGTGTGTCTATGAGGGCCTTCGAAAGCAAATGAAACCTTCTCAAGCAACCAACTGGTCTAACTGAGTTTAATTGACTCTTTAATCTGTTTGTCTCACTATTATGCATGAGATACTCTGCGTTTCAAAACATTGTGCTAACTTTAAACTATTATTAATGAAAAATGAAAGCAGATCGAACACTATGTTATAGGACATTTTATGATCCAGTTGTAGCACATTACCACCCCTTAAAATATTGGGACATATACTTGTTACGTTCTGTATAATGATGACTTCTATTCCATAAATTCTACTATCATCAGAAAATCGTCAGAATAATGTCAGTTTCATTAAAAATTTAATAAAAAACTATTCAATTGAAATCTCAATTGAAAAATAATTTAGGTAGGTTACATATATGACTCATATTAAAGTCAAAAAGCAGATGATAAAACATCAATTGATTAAGATATTTTATTTCTCTTTGTCTCTAAGAACTACAAATCTTTCTTTTGTCAACAAATATGTATTATTATCATTTTATCTTATTGGAACATTTATGAAACATGTAACATTTTTACAAATGTTTTACAAAATTGCTTTTTATTATGCTATGCAAACTAATATATAAACATAATGTAACTTGACACTTTCGTGTCCTCTCATAAATGTTATAAATCCGATGGTTTATTTCAAAATTCATCAATTTTGTAACATAAATTATGAAAAGCTGGCACAGATTAGAAAAAAAAAACGAAGGATACATAAATTACTTCAAACCAGTTCATTACAATTACAATCCTATGTGGGACGTATTGAGTCTATAACAAAGTACTTTCATACTTCAATGAATGAAAGAAATTCTTATATCCAGAAAATAATTTAAGCTAGGTTTTTACCAAATTATCAAAGTCATGATCTTACGGGGTAATTGACATTACATTACTATTAAAGTGTAAAATGAAAAACGTTCTTAAATAAACATTTCAGTCAATTGGTTATTTTTACGAATAACCGGATATAATACTATTAATGGCAGAAATAAACATACTTAACGAGCATGTTTAAGTTGATTTTCATATACAAATAATTAAGATTCGAATGATACTTTAAATTTGAACAAATTTATTGTTTTGTTTTTAAATAAACGAAATGTCTGTAAAACGTAGGTATGCCGATTAATGTAGGTTTAAAATATGAATATTACTAAATTTCCAAAGATATTTTTCACTGGTACAGATTCGCGGACACATGTACATTTATAGCGCAATAATTTCTAAAAAGTAACTCACGAGTGAAGTCTAGCGATGAATCATGAATGCTTATTTCGAAGTTTATAATGGTAGAGAAGACAACAGTCAGTTGCATCAGTATTCTCTAAAATCTCTGAATATAAACTAAGGAAGTATCAGTTTTCTCTATACACGTAAACGTAAGCGATAATAGCTACATAGTTATATCTGATAATATGACACCATTATATTTGACATATAATATTTGTATTATATTTCAGTAAATTATGATGAATAAATAAAATGAGCATTTTTGATAACAGATGCAATTAAACTACAAAATATGATATAGCAGATATAACAATATAACTATTATTGACAATTGTTATATAAGCAAAATCAGTATTTGTTGTAGTTCTCTTTACAGATCATAACAAGTGATACCAGGAACTGGAATGCTGTTAGTACCAAATTTATTTTACTTTACTATTGCTATCTAAAAGGCTAAACAGACATTATATCACACAGCAATAAAAACGAAACTAAGTTATAAAACACAATAATTGCTAAAATGTTATTTTCTCTTTTTGCTCAAAATACTACTATTAGAACACTTAAATTAAATATATTAAACAAAACGTTTCATTTTATGATAATTAATATGATCGCTTTAACTAATGTACAACAATAAAAGTGTTCCTCTGTTTTTAAACAATAAGAAAATGGTTTTTAAATATTCAAAATGAAATTCTCTTCAATTTTTAGTCGTTGGTAATATTTCCATGCACGCCTTACGTAACACTTCAAGTAGGTGTCGCCACTGATGCAGAATTAGTATTACAATATTCATTATTTTCTACAATGAAATCCAATTTAAGCGGTTAGATGGTTGGAAAATTACTGCTTTGACTATTCAACTTCCTGTATACAATTATTTCGTATAACTAACAGAATTTTCTTACGTGTACTTAATGATACCATTTTATGGTTAGGAGTATTATTTCGTAGTGTCTTCCATGATGGAAGATACATTTAGCTCAGAACTAGAGCTTTCTTTCTGACTTTCTTCTAAAACCGACCTCGGAATCTTAATATGCCAATTAGGTTCTTGTCTTGATTGTTTTCTGTTCGCCCGCTGCGAAGATTCGTTAGAGGTTTGCTTTTGTTTTCTTCGTGTTTTGACCATGCGTTTCTGTTTCTGCCCAATGTATCGTCTCGTTTGTTCTTCAGTCAGTTTTTGCAACGTAATTTTGCATTCTCGAGTGTTTAATGCTTTCGTTGGTTCTACGTTCTTTACTAGTTTAGTAATCGATTGTTGGTCATCGTTGACGAACGTTATCTCCCGTCTGCCTAGTTTCTTGTTTGTCTTGATCTTGATCTTAATTTTCTTATTATGCGATGTCATCCTTTGCATAAACATTGGTCGTGGTCTAAGTCTCGTAATACGATTGTTATTGCCCGACTTCAGATATAACCTCGTCTTCTTCTTCGGACCCCCCTTCTCAGCATCGGCCTGATGGGTTGCTTCGGTATACTGTTCTTTCAGGCTCTCCAGTTTCATTTGATCCTCCACCACCTGTATCTTCATGTGCTTTACTGTTTTCTTCAACGTCTTCTCCAGCTTTTTCTCATAGTGGTGTATTTCTTTCTTAATTTTATGATACTGATTCAGCAAATCCTTCGCTTCCATCGTCAGCTTCTTGATCCTCTGACCTCTCATCAGATCCGTCTTCGATTTTGTGTTGTCCTCTCTGAAGCCGTACTGATCTATTTGCTTCTTCAGCATACTCAAGATTATTTGAATTTTGTTGATATTGTCATCTTTCTCTGCAGTTGTTGCTATATCCATTTTCTACAACGTGATCGGTTTTTACGAATGCCGCTGGTTTACTTGTTCACGTTGGCACTTCTGTTGGCACACCGGCTAGAGGGATACCTCGTAAGCTCCGCGTGGTCCTGTCTGTTGTTTTGCCTACGAAATTAGTGACGAGTCCCCAATTTCATACGTATGCACACGCGCTTGAGTATGAAAACAAAAAGACACGCTGACGAATCCGATGTTAGAAAAAGTTAATCATCGGAAGAAGACTTCACTATAACCAATTACACCTGCGTTCCTTCTGAATGCCAACCGACTAGTAACGTAGTGTACTACCCAACTAACCTTAAATACTGTGTACTACTGCGCCATCTGGGTAAGTAGCATTCAGATTTTACGTCTACAAAACATTCTACTTCCGAACTGTACAGGCTAATAACTGTTCAAGTAAATATTGTGTAAATGAATAAAGGAACACTTACTCTTATGTACTTTTCAAAGCTTGCAATTGGTCAGATTTGTGATATATGAAATCTTGCACGTTTATCTGCTTTTGCTCAGTCAAAATGTCGACGCGTGTGGTTGGAATGTAAGCTGTCCTTGTTTAATGTAGATTCCGATGCACTGCAGCCACCTAGCGATGATATTTATGAACTAAGTTGCCAATGTGTTATAGGAGGGAGGAGGCTCTGGGGTTTATATAGAACACGCAGTTGTGCAGCTCGGCAAATCTTCATATCCTTTGGAATGCAAAACGTTAGGGTAAGGTAATGTAAAATGTCTTGGGTTTAAAAACTTAAAATACAGTGGGCGATAGAAATATACAGTAGTTGTAAAATTAAGTTAGTGGTAAGGTAAACGTATTTTGTTTCTGTAGATAAAGTTACAGAATATTGAGAGTGAAAGACCTTCAACCTTTTTTAATCGATATCGACGTTCGATGCGTTATGACGTACGTTACTACCCTATCAATTTTTACAAGTATATTCGCCTTTTTTTTGAAGTAAGTGTATATAAATGTCCATTTTTGTTTTTTAATTATTAGACAATTATATAAATTTATGCTTCCAAGTACAGAATGGTTTTTATACCTTTATTAGTCTGATGAAGAATTCTTTACTTTTGTTCAATTTTCTTATTAGAACTGAAATATCTCATTATTTTGTTTACTCAAAAACGAACTTTTCAAGTTTGCCTCCTTTTAGTAATATTTCTTAAAAGTGGATGTTTTACAAGGAAATTTTAACTGTAAAAGAAATCATTTCATCATCACAATTATGTTGTTTGGTTATTAATCACAAATTTAGTATTATTTTTCCAACAGGCCTTCTACTATGTAACAATTCACTTTCATGAATTATAAATCTTTAATACTTTCTTCATTATTATATGCTTCTAATCCAGAATTACAATTTTTCCCAGAAATTTTTTGTTAAAGTACTACATTTCTTGAGTTTTTATCAAATGTTTTGCAATTCTTGCTTTGAAAATCTCTGTAAAACTAGTTAATTTCCATGAACAGGAGTACTTAAAATGTCCTTATTAAAGCTTTAAGTTCAAGATATGTGAGAAATTTCAGTTTTCATTGTTTATTTTGTAAAAAAGAAACTAAATGTTAAAAATAGTTGCAAGGTTTTTGAAAGCAATATTATAGATTTATCAGAAATAAGATGCGTATCAGGAATTATGAAACAAGAAAGACTGTTTTTAACTTTTTGCTGTTTTGTTTCACAAAGTATGATTACAGGATGATAATGATGTGATGCAAGTATTTCTATGAATCTTATACATATCTATATATATGATTTGTGAATATGGGATGTATAATATGACTTTACTTACTATGTCAAAGTACTATCTTCTTATAGATACCGTCTGTGCTAATGGCTTCCCATTATTTGGTTGTGGAAAAATTAATCTAATGAAATACTCTTCCTATAGATTAATTCAGCAATTAAATTTTTATTGTTTTTATAAAGTAAATAAATATTAATATTACCATTAAATTTAATAAACTATGTTAGTAACCAAAGAATATAAAAAAGAGGAAATAATATTTACATTATAAATATTTCAAATTTGTCGGTATTTCTAGTTAAAATCTCTACGTGCTTTTGATAATAAAATATGCGGAAGAAATAACAGTTATATAACAGCAATACTTACGAATGCCATTTATTTCATCGTATATTTCTGTTATTTCTTAAACTTGCTGGTAGAGGGCCATCTTTCTCACAAGAGTTATAATCATTCAAAAATATAAGTAAGACAGTATCTTGTTCGATAAAGTAATATATTTTCTACGAAGATATAAGGAATTCTTTTATAGCTTCATTAACAAACACGTCGTAAATTGTTTAATCTTGTTTCGTCTGTCCACGGAATTGTCAGACTGTTAATTATATGTAAGGAGCCTACACGCGATAAATATTGAGAATAATATTATTAATTTAGTTCCACAATTTTGCCAGATAGCTTCAATCTAAAAGCTTGAGTTACAAGTTACAAAATATCAAAATTTCATCGATATTATTGAATCCTTATTCTTTTAATATACATTGAGCATGGTTAAATAATATTGTCAGTATCAAAAATGTTTTCCGGCTTGAATAGATTAGTCGCAATATACTATTCTTAAATATTCTTGAAAAGTAATTCCCGTTCCTTAGAATCGTGTTAAAATGAGAAAACGAAACATGATATTATGTCGAGGAGAGAGCATTATTTAAAAAATTTAGTTTCGCTAAATTTAATTTCGTAAAAATTAAAAATTTACATAAATGTAAATACATTTATGTCAATTTTGAAATGTATGCATTTACACTATATATGGTACGATACACCAGAAACTATGTACTATTACAGTATATCATATAGGATCATACAAATATATAACAATGTTAAAAATTCAAACTTGCAAAATGCAACAAGTTCTAATGAACATTGCTGCTCACAGAAATTTAATAGCGTTGAAAATAGAACATTTCTGAAGACAAATCAAAGTTGCAAGTACTTTTAAAACTATACTTTTCAACATTTTAGTGTCTTCGTAAGTCCAGCTTGCAATATGTGTAAGGTTTTTGAAAGGAAAGTTGCTATTCCTTTGCAGCTGTTATGTGTACAACAATTTTGCGTTTTTGTTTGTTCACCAGTGGGGCCTCTTGCTTCGTGTAATCCCCCACTACTTCTAGTAGAGCTATGGATCGCTTGCTAGTGATGAGGTGGGGAGAATTTTAAAGAGTCAATGTTATTTACGCGGCCTTTGCATATCAGTATTTCTCTAACTAGATAAATGCTCAGTGTCAGCTTCTACAACAAAATCAGGCTGGGAAAAGTCCTTGAATACATTTATATACTATATCAAGTTGGAAAAAAGCCCCACGTCAGAAATACAGATTGGTCCTAGTATAATCTCATTTTTTAATATGAGATTAATATGACAGATTGTTAATAATCTGTCAGTACATTCTTTCGTATCGATAATAGCTGTCTAAAATTAGCAAGCATAACGAAATATGCAGGATCACGCGGAGTTAGCAAGGTACAGTGCTGTCTCCCAAAGTGATCTGCCTGCGCAGAAGGTTATTGCTATCCCCCTCACTTTATGCTGTAGTTGCCACGGCGAGCAGAATTGAGGTAGAGGGTATACGACAGCAATAAGGCGTAAATTTGGATTACCACTGTTAAACAAAGAAAGCTGAATGGACTACCTGTCTCCAAAGATCACGTCCACTCTAAAAGTGTGACTTTGAAGAACAGAACTATACTCTTCTTACCGCGGTGCCATTTCGCAAGACATTTCTCCATTTCTGTACAATACCTGCAGTAGATTTGTGGTCAGATGTGATGCATAGTATGTTGTGTATAGTATGCAAGTAAAAGTAATGCCACTGGCTTAACAAGGTCACCTCCTCCTGCGATTTTCAGAAGCCTAAGTCTCTACAGCGATGACGCATCGTATGCCTGACCGCATAAAACAGATATACGAAGTACAGTTCTTGATTTTCGCTTTATTTTGACACCTAGAATCGGCTTCTAACTGTTCTCGCACCTGCTGTCGAACACGCTATGGGTGTTAGTAACTTCTCACGTATTGGCGTCATCGCGATGTAATTGTTCTTGGATTCTCTTCATTTTCTTCTCTTTTCATGGCGTTCACTTGTCCTGCATTATTTGCTAAATAGAAAAAGTTGTGGGGAAAAGAGAAACAATGCAAAAGACAAAGACATCATGTTATCACTTGAGATTTTCTCTGTAAACTTCATGTTTTATAAATTCCAGTAAGGAAATATCGTGGAATTTTGGTGGAATAGGTATACTACATTCTGTTTTCATTCGACGACCCAGAAATATAACACCCCATAGTTATCAGTAGAAACAGCATCGTGATGGAATCATGTCTCTACTGTTGTAGCGAGCGGAATGTTCGTCAAAAGGTTTTATAATACTCATTTTAGAATAAGTTTTAACGCTGTTGTATACTGCCCGATGCGTACTGAGTTCGTAAAAACAACAGGAATTCAGGTCTTTCATGCCCCTAATTATGAGTGTTTCAGTGACAGGTCAAAGACCCAGGGACAGCTGCACGTAACTTGTGAATATCAGTTCTTGAGAGTCCTGTAGGTAGCAAATGGATAAGCTAATGATAATTCTACAAAATTTTTACCAACTAAGATACAACCCTGGACCAAGTAGCAGAGAATACATTTAGTGGCTCATACTCTCAAGGGTATTGCATGCTATTCGAGTATGAGTTACGCCTGTAAGTCATTTATTGCAGGATCCTACATACGTAGACAATGAAAAAGTTCGCTTGTACGTATGTACAACATACACCTAGTAAACACCTAGTGTTTTAGTTATACTATAATTAAGATCCTAATAATTACGGTCCTACTAGGTCCAGAGATTTTTCTGTCTTTTGAACGAGTGCCAACGAACATGGGTCTTTACATTCGACGCAATATAAAATGATGTATAACTAAGAAGCTAAACATTTCCAGATATGTATGTGTACTCTAGAACTTTTTTCATTGCCTTCGTGACTAGAAACTAGTCTTCAAAATTGTCCCACATTTTTTATACACCCTGTATATCGGGAAGATAGACATATTTATACATTGCAATGTCCATCAAGTTCCACAAGTATATGAATTCTCTAAACCCTGCTAAACGAATGAAAATTCAGATATTGAAAGTCTCAGTTAGTGAAGTGGTTACTAGGTAGCGGGAGGTACCACAGATGTGTAGTTCTAAAACATGGTCCCATTGGTGCAGGGGTGTAGTGCGCATGGGCTTGTGGAGTACTGATTGTAAGAGGAATCGATTTTACGACCAGAGCCAATAACGCTGCCAAGGCGCGCATATCCGTGCACGTAGATGCAGTCAGTCGCAACGGACCCCAAGAAAAGACTATGCTTCTTCCAAACATTAGTTTTTATACCACTTGGAATCAACTGTTAGATATACAGGGTGTTTCAAAAAGTTAGGATTAAACATCAGGATTGTGTAACACTCGTCACAATAAACAAAGTTTTAATACACATAAATTAAAATATAAAGAAAATTAAAAGTTGCTTCCAAACTTTGAAACATACAGTAGGAACCGAAACTAGGGTTCCACACTCTATAGTGCTTGAAATGTCCGCAGGTTATCAAATGAAATGATAATGAATAGTGTAGATATGTGGAAATGTCTCCATACATAATTTTATCTTATACCCCGTGTGTCGTTTGTATACAACACGATCTTAACTAAGTTTTAGGTATTAGGCAGAAGAAACAGTATAAGGGATATTCGTTTTACTTATGAATTTGGACAGTGTCGTTTTAGAGCTTCGCTGTCATTTCTGTCACTCAAAATAAGATAGCGTTATTAATTTTGAAAGACTTCATAATACAGTTAGATATATAATACAGTTAGATGTTAAATATATTTATTTGTTATTTTTTAAGTTTAAAAAAGTCAAGCTCAATCGCTTGATTTTTGTATTTCTAAAACCAGTGACTTGTACTGAGAAAGTTTGTATAAGTTAAATTTTACGAGGTTAACAACTCAACTTTTACACCACGTTAGTAATTTATCGTGTGAATGCATTACCGCCTGTCGGTATATGGACTAATTTATCAACAATTCATTATGTAGGAAACTGAACTGGTTGTAATTACTAATGAATGTATCTAGCTTATCACATGTAGATAGAACTGTGATAATTTATGTGGATCCCCTTAGGAATAATCTCTAAGACGTGATAGAATCAAATGTTCTGTGTGAGATTATATGACTACTAATACATTCTATGAGTATTGAATAAGTTTGGAATTAGTCATAGATAATTTGACCTGAAGAGGATTGATTCTCAACTCAGATAACACATTATTCACCATATAACTCTGCTTTCAAAATTTTGAATTGTAAGGACCAGAATCAAGTTATTAGAAAGCATATGTTTTTTAAGTTAACATGTTCCGTGCTGAGTGGCTCACCAGTGACCCATGTTAGAACTGTCACTCAGGTTGTTTGATATTAAATATTAATGATTTTAAATCATGAAATACTTCCTCATATCATCGTGGAACACAATTTATTTAACAAATACAATGAAGATCTTGGTTAGGTTACCGTGATTCACGCGATCTAGAGAACAAATTATACCAAAGGTTGTTTCATACGGAATATGTTAAATGGTTCATGTGCCTTTTTCAATTATTAAGAAATTATTAAGAACCATGATACGTTACATGCTACATGCATTTGTAATGTAACGAAAGAGGATGTCTGTATGACATACAGTGCTTGTTGTTAAAGGATTAAAAAGTTTTCCTTTTTTTACTGTTACTTATCATTTGGTAAAACGCAACACTGATTTTTATGGTTGCTAGTACATATAGGAATGTGGGAAATTCATGTATCAAGATACCTGAAAATAATAGGTGTTATAGGAAAGCACTAAGGAGCCCCTTCTTTCCTAAGCAAAGCCTAGTAAGGATACTGTGATATCTATCCCCAGAAGCCACTACCATCAAGTGAACATGCAAGGATGAAATAACCCTCATCCATAGAAAAAATCACTAGGGTAGGTCCTGAAGACTTTACTTGACTTCTTAGCTGCAAGAGCTTTTATTCTGAATGGAATTAAAAAGGAATGGACTACATACAATCCGCTCTTGGAGACCAAGTCCATCATGCCTAAAGATAGGAACGCGATATTAACCATCTGGATTCCGACTTCTATTACCTAGATTTCCACCTGAAGCACCATATAGTTACGTTAGCTGATGGTCAATGTTCCCACTAGTTCTTGGACTGGCTTCGGGAAGGATTATAAATATGTTTGTTTTCACAACCTACTGATTTTTGGATCTCACTGTCTAGTATCGGATATTGACATCTCATTCGCACCCATTCTTTATTATCCTACTTGTTCACCCATTCTGAGGTAAGCGGAGAAAGAAATGCTCGGAAAATTCTGGAAATAAACTGCTGAGATACGCGGCCAGATCTGGTTCTCGAACCATAGCCAGCTGACCCGGCATTACTGCATGTGGATTTTAGAAACTCGCCAATTCCTCCCTGAAACGTCATATGCAAATATCTGAAGTCCGTTAAAATACAAGAGTCCACTGTCTATATATATCAAACCTGGTTTTCTAGTTACTGGCTGTTTCATGTTGTGTAAAACGTCAATCTAGTCATACAGTAGTGCTTAAATTCAAATGCTTAATGCTTAAATTCAAATAGAGTTGGGGTGTCCGTATTAGAATTCTCGCGGAACAGATCGAGGTTTTGTTTCAGGAAAAAGCTCAAGTTCGAATAGGTTTTAATAGATTTAGGTTAGGCCAACTCTCGTGTTAATGTGTAGTGGGACTGGATCATCGGAATTTGGGTGTAATCGCTACATTGGAATTAAGTGTGCAAGGCTGTACCTGTCCTTACGATAGGCTATCACCTAGACCCTAGGTTTTACAAGGCCCAGAGATATTTCAGGCTTTTAAATGAGTGGGGTACAGTCATGGGTCTCAACCCCCGCCTAGCCAACATGGATCATTGTTGACCCGTGTTGGCTTCACGGAGTAGCAATTCCAAATAATCGGCTTTCCGGCGGTTAAAAGGTGACATACCATATTTAATATAAAATAAATAGCTTAGCATTTCCAGACAAATGTGCACATGAATATTTTATTGTCTTCATGCTTATAGTCCCTCCAATGAGTCGGGTCAAGAAATGTAGACTTGTTGTCCCTATCGTGCATATTGTGTAGAATGTTCTTATCCTTGTTCTGCCCAGGTGTATCTGTTTACATTTCTTGACTTGTCTCGTTGGATCGACTTAGTAGAACCTACCCTTAAATAATGACCTACATGTTTGGGGATACACTCTATAGGGTGCCTGTGATAGTGACAGGTAGTGAAGGTCTAGATGTCCACTTCCTTGACTATAAAGATGTAACAAGACTATGTGAACATAGATTTCAAAATCATTTTTGTTCACAAATAATACTATGGAAACGTTTAATACTTATTTAAAGATATATGTATTTGTAACGACATCTTTTCACACTCATGTTTGCCTCTTATCGATAATGTAGGAATTGTTGAGAATGTTCAACAACTTTTGAAACATTTCATGTTTCTGAAACAGAAACATGACTTCGAACTTGTGTTTACAGATCATAGACTATAGAAGAATAGATTTTATAAACTGTAATGTTTACTTGTAATTATGTCGTATTTTTGAGTCATAAAAATCCCTTTTTGATCAATTTGCGTACGTTTTAACTTTTCTTTTATATACAATAAACATATATTGCATAAACATTATTATACGTGAAAATAACAACATTCTACACCCTAACTGCAATATTTATGGCTATTAAGTTTCTGTCCCGAACAGTGAATACTATTAAATAATAATCAAATGCTATATTGCTACACCTACTCTTCGTTGTAATGTGTGTTTCACCATAAAAAGTATCGCGTCTAAATTTCACAACAGTACGAACACAACAGTCGCTGCTATGATTACACTTTTCTTCACTCACGCGGCAGCCAATGCTGATCCTACAGCTAATGCACTAATTCTTTTTAATACCTACATTTTAAATGACATACTTAGTTGTTTTAATCCTTAATTGTTGACGCGTCCCCTCCAGTTTCAGTCCGATTCGCCCACTACAATTTATCTCCACTGTGTGATTTATTTATTTATTTATTTACGGAATAATCCCTTTACATTGCAAAGATAATTAAGTAAGTCGCAGAGTAGATTGTACACAGAGAAAATAATTGCATACATCGTTCAAAATAAATAAATCGCAAAAGATTTTTCTATTGACGCAAAAGGATATATAACATAAATATTATATAAGAGACTATACAAACTTACTGGTTGTAAGTCTTGTATTGGATTAGCTCAAATATATGGAACTCCTCGAGAAATATGCCTTTCGACGATTTGCTAGAGTTTTCAACGTAGATGTTGTTATATTAAATTCTGACTGGCTAGGTAGAAGTAGCAAGAAAACTTGTAAGCAATATGTTGCATGGATAAAAATTCGACTTAGGGCTGCTTCACACTATCCACCTAGCCGACGCGGCGGCAGTCTAGTTTGCCTCAAATTTGTTTTCAATGGATTTTAGATAGTGACCGTCTGCCAGCGTAGCGCGAATACCATCAGACGGTCACCATCTAAAACCCATTGCAAAAGAAGTTGACGTAAGCTAGCCTGCTGCCGCGCCAACTAGATGGATAATGTGAAGCAGCCCTTAGCCAGGCTGGGTGCAAGCGTCCTAACGGTATCTTTATTGTTTTACAGTTCTGCAAGTAGGCAGGTATCTGTCGATAAAAAACCATATCCAGCGTGGTCGTCAGATGTTGGTCTTTTAAACAAAGACTTTATAATTTTACGACGAAGCAGAATTGAATCGGTAAGTTGAAGAGCACTACATGTTCAAATTTAGCTATTTTCAAATAATCCCAAAATTATATTTGGACTCAGAGCTAGTGTATTAAGTCACACCGAAAAAAAATTCATTTAATACACTCTGGTCCCAAACTCCAGATATGTAAAATGCATAGAACTGATATTAGGACTAAATAATTTGCTAATGCAAGTATAGTAGATCTGCAGTACAGGTGTAGACTTATGTAGAGGGTGATCCTCTCGCTTGAGAACTTAAAGCAGTGCCACCGTAAACACATCACAGCGGGATTCTATTACGACCTAAGAGGTTCTCAATGTTCTTATACGTTTCTCAGCTAAAGTTGATAGATTGTATATACAAACACGGTGCTCTTGCTGCGACGTTTTTATGGCAGCACTGTCTTTGAGTCCCCATCACCCTGCATTATTATGCTGTTTATAAGGGTGTATCGGTATTCGAAAGCACTGTAGGGATCCTAATCCGACCTATCCCAAGTTCAACTTCAGGTTTCAGATACCTGAAGTCAGGGATATCCCATCATTACAAATTTTCAGGAACTCGATCCAATTCTAAAACAAATTTCCATCTTGATCCAAATTCGGAATCTCAGGTACCTGTACACCTTTAACTTTAATTTTAGAGATTGCTTCTGAAGAGGTAGCTGAAAGCAAATTGTTGAAATATTTTAGGTGACACATGCTACTGATAATGAGGGTACACAGATACATACGATAGTTTTTATAATCATATCACATTAGTTCACTTTATTGTAACTGTTTCTACATATATACATTATCATTTGCGTAATTGATGAGCGTTATTACAGTTGCATGTACAATGCATAAAAGAAAAAAAAATAAATGATCGCTAATTACGATAATATCTATGTTATTGTGTCTAACACTATTGCATTTACATCACTACAATTAGAGCTGTCAATATCGAGTTAAATGTTCTTCAGTATACCAGAAATCAGCCGTGTAAGTTGAAAATCGTTAAGCCAAATGAATAACATTTAAAAGTCAGCGAAGACAAGACGTTTCTTATATGCAAAGAAAGTTTAATACAAAAGGAGCGGTAATTTTGATGTGAGACTCTTTCCAAGAAAAATGGCATTCAGTCTCTTGATATGTATACTGAATCATATCTAACGTGTAAATATAGTTATTTAACATCGATTTTCTTGAAAACCAAACCTTGTCAACCGAAAAAACTTATTCTACAGTTTTGGCTTTAATTTACATGGGAATTTGTTTACAATATGATCTTTGCCATACTTGTATACAATTTGCTTATTTAGTGTTAAGGATAATTTACACGAAACCCTATGGTGTTATTTAATGGGTAACATTGTATGATGCAGTTGTGCCATGTTAACAATTTTATAATATCGTTACAATTTACTACAGACGCAACAATACTTTATTTTATTGTACGACATACAGTTAGCTTATTTTGATATATGATTAGTTTTCGCCAGCAGAACATTTACTTGTAATGCAATTTCACCATACAGCGTTTTTGTAATATTTTTCTTACACATGTCACATTTGAACATTTTTATCTTATTCAGTAGCAGTTTAAAAGTGTTTCAGTTTTGAACAAGTGTACCTAACTCTTCAAACATATAAATTGACATTTTACAGAAAATTTGCAATAGTCGTGTGTAAAGTGTTTCTAAATTAATTTGTATAATATTTATACGTACATGGAAATAAAAGTTTGTTGTGATTCTTGCGTAACTTATATTTATATCAAGGTATCGACAATATAAAGGTGCTAAGAGTTTCATAGTTTCAACAAATTAATACTGATAGGATCAACGAAAGTTGTAGCGTTCTCTAATAAAATTAGGCCTTTGACATTTGAAAAAAATATTCAATTTTATATTATGCGTTGGTTGCTGTCTTTTGGGCGAAGCTATTTTTAACTATGGTTTGAAGTCTAATTTAAGCAATATTCCAAGTTTTTAATTTTGTGTCTTATATTATAATATTGAAAAACAGAATTTGAAATTTTAAATATATTTAACGAACGCAGCATATTACATAAAAAATATATAATATGAATCACTTATTTTAACATAATTGTTCTTTTATTGAATAGTTAATTAACATAATTCGAACATTTGAATATTTAATGAATATCTCTTAAAAGCTGCAATAAATAAAATATTAATGATTGTGTATAACTGTGTTAATTCTTTTAGTTTTGCATTAATTTACTGATTTTCGAACGTATTTTAATTGTTTTTTATGTTTCTTCGTGAAAATATACTCCTTCAAATTTTTAAACTCGCGATCTTGCAAAGAATATTTTGCATTAGACATAAAATATTCAATATAATAGTTGCTGTAAAATTATTATCAAATGTAAATATACCTTAACTTATACGGTTGACATCAATGATCGACGAAGTACAGGAATTATTTAATATTTTCAGCTCCAATCTTATACATATGTATATGTATACACTCTAACAATACATATATATTATTAAATATATTATTTATATAGATGTATTGTTAGATACAATTATATTGTCAAATATATACACATACATTGATAGATATTTTTATAACAATATATATGTATATATATGTATATCATTTTTCGAGATATTGAGTCCATAATATCAGTGATAAAATTATATTACTTTTATTGGAGGGTTATTGGAGTTCAGATTGTCAAGCGAGAGCACGCACAGTATTGTCTAGAATTTAGTTATAACGAAACGCTTTTTTCCATTGATCCCGTGGTAGTAAAAGTATGTCTACAAAAGCGTCATTGCATTCACTTTTCTCTCGTTATAGGTTAGCCTTAAAGAAAAATACCTACTTCCGTGTTATTAATTCTTTTTGTTACAGTATATTACATTGAAAGCAACGATTATAACCTGAAACGGCGACATTCTCGGTAAAAGTTATCTTGTATGCTGTCTGGTATTTGTCGAAACTACGTGCGTTTTTCGTTCTAGAAATTAGATGACGAAAAACAATTATTTAGAGTCTGTAATGAAATAGTTCAACGTAAGTGTAATCCAATCATAGTGAAGAATCGTCATTTCCCCCCTCCCACCTTTATGTTTGGGTAAGTGCGCCCTCTAAGTTAGAATTAGACTACTAAAGAGACTATAGTTGTCTACTATAGTTGTATCAACCTGAAATTCCAATTATTATAAACCTACAGAAGTTACCTATACAACTATTGAAAAAAAAGTAAACAAAAAGCTATGGGTTACAAGTACTAGACATTTTTATAAAAGTCACTATTAATTGCAGATCTGTATTTACAATCTTTTCGGTACATACATAATTTAAAGACGTACGTTATCGATCATTTATCTATGTTTTATGCGAGAATCTATCACTTTTTGTAGATAAGGAAATCATTCAAAAACTTCAATTTTTGCTTTCGGTTATTCCTAAAATTTAATGTGTATAAGTGCATGTGGAGAAAAATTTGGTAATGTGTATAAATAATTTTAAGTGCAAGCAGACAAATTATAACAGTAGTAATGACCAATTGAGTTGCCATAAGGAAATTTCCATTTAGTTACATTGCTATCCCTTTATTGCATACCGTTACATATAACTCAGTTGAATCTTGATGCAGATTTATCAACCATGAAAATAATAATGGTACAAAATATTGTAGAATAACTGATATCTTTTCTAGCGAGATAAAAACCAGTTTACTGTATTATTACTCTTGTGCTTGCTATTATACAGTGATATCCTCTTTAGTATCCGGGTTTATGTCCACTTTTGAATAAATGTTAAGAGGCGTATATCTTACAACGCTATAATGAATTAATTTTGCAAAGTAATACTTTTTTAAAAAATTTATTGTTTTCAACTTGTAATAGCTCTTTTGTGAATGTGCTATACAGTGTTGAATTTCGGATATTAAAGAGTGTACTATTGCATTTTGGAGGTGGTTCATTCATTTGGGATGGGTCTTACCTCCTTTTTGTCTTTTTAAAATAGAAAAACGAACCAAGAAATTGGTTAACGCCATCTGTCATGCAATTCTGCAAAATTTTCTTCTATTTAGAGTAATGTACATATTGTAATATATTTTCAATGTTTGGACATATTTTTTAGGGATGCTACGTACACATTTACGTATAGATTGTAACATAACATGTGTGATTTACTTTGGGAAAAAGACAAAATATAAATTTTCATCTGTTCAGTTGTTCATAAACATATGTTAGGCTTAAAAAGTGCCCATATTTATTTATTTGTGTGGGTACTTTTAAACTCATATGTCTTTTATGCATTACTGATAAAAAATTATGAGTTATTCCTTTTACATACAAATATAGCCTTTTTATACCATATTATGTTTTCCTCATCTTTTGTAATCCACATGTTATCCTTTTACAGAGTAATTACTTATAAAATAGTGAAATTATTTATTTGAATTTGTAGTTTTGTTGATTGCATATTTTACTCATTTTTGTGAATGCTATACGTATATAACTCTAAAACGTTTGATCGTGATTTTGAGATCACACTGTATATCATTCTTAAAACAGTTCACAGAAAACTATCGAGTAGACCTAACTTATAAACACATTTTTTTTGCTGAATCTTCAAATAAAATAACAATCAAATATATGCAGCCATATTAAATTATTAACATCATTTTTAATTTATGAGTAAGTTCATAAGAGTATCCCACAAAAACTTAAATATAATAAAATATCGATTTATTAACGCTCAAATAATTCCTTACTCCAAGCCATCGAACAGGAATGAATGCTTTCGCGTAATATCATACAAATCAAAAGTAACACGAGAATGTAATTTCTCGTGCCAAATAGCAATCTTTCAATCATGCAAATGAAATAAAACCGTGAAAACTGGGATCGCATAACGACATTCAAACTTTCTTTCTGTTATATGCATCAATTCTTAAACGAAACAGAAACAGGATTCATTCCACTTGCGCAACTTACCCTGTACAGTGTCTTGAGGTAGAAAGAGAGTAGAATCGAGAAACATTAAGCCATCCTAATGATTCTCAACGCGACAGGCGATCGCAATATGTCTGCATCGAAAAGTGCACATTCTAATTGTTCCTAGGACCACGTTGATTGAGACGAAACGCGACCTTTTATCGACACGTTCTCGATGTCTTATTACTCATTATGCTGCTCTTTTTGGCGCTTTTAATGACTTTGCTTCATTGGTACACGTTAACGAACAACGAAAGCGTTGGCACGCGGAAAGAAAGGCGGCGCGGACACTTACCTTCCGCGGTCGATCGTCTAATTATCATCTAGATTCTATGCGTGGTTATTTCTGTTAATTATACTTTTCTCTAATGTTATGGTGATTAATTTCTATGTACCTCACTCTATATTGGTTATGTAATATTCGCTAGGTAATATAGTCCACAAGTAAATTCTGCAGGAAAGACGCTGGATCCACGAGTTGTGGGACATGTATATTGACTATCACCATTGAACACCAAGCTTTCGCGTTTTAGGTCATTAACTAAGTTTTGCTAATTTTTTATGTGATAATATTTATTAAAAAACTGCAGTTATATGATTGGCTACCACCTTTTCCTATTTCGCTGGCAAGAGTGGTATTTCAGGACGAGAAAATTGCGGTTCTATGGATGCGAAATAATTATTGATCCAATTTCTCTCTTCATCGTGACTTCTGAATCGCTGTTCTATCAGGCTGTGTTGCATTGATCGAAACAGGTGGTAGTCTGAAGGGGCAGCGTTTGGGGTGCAGGTCGGGTGAGAAAGAACTTCCCATCCTGGCTTTGATATGGTGTTGCAAGATAACTTTTAACCACTTTGATACTTCATATAAAATATGTAGTATGCACTCTTCTTCTTTTTATGTTTTTCCGAGTTGTTCCAAATAGTTATAAATGGTAACCCTGTTGAGTCCCAGTTATTGTGCAAGTTCGCTAGTGGATTGGGCTCAATTTTTTATCAACAGTGTTTCCAAATCATTAGTTTCATTTTTTATATGTATCTATTCTGATGGTTGTTGTCTTCCTCACGTGTCATTTTGAATCCAAACAAATATAGGTTTTTCTTCGATAGAATTAGCCCAAGTGTACACCTACCGACAATTGGTGACCGATAATTTTATCGATCTAATGGTCGATTATAGATTAAATAATTTTTCTTTTTCTATCTAATGGATATGAAGATAATCGACATATAAAATTTCTAATCAGCCTTTAGAGAGATAAAATTGTCGGTCATTGATTGTCGAAAGCTATGTGCTTAGGCTTAAAATTGTTAACTTTTTTTATTATACCAAAATGGTTAACTTTCGAGAAATAAAAAAACTCAGTGTAAAGCTAAACTCAATGTAACCTAACATAACCTTTGAAAGACTTGCAAAACTTAATTAATGACCCAATTAGTACAATTATAGTGCAGAAATCGTAGACCATCTCTGATCAACTATCTTGTTCTTCAAATTCCTATGAAAGTTCGTGAATAATGAAAATGAGGTTCGTTTCTTTACTTTCACATGCAATATTACTTTCCTTTGTGTTAACAGAGTGTGGGAAAATTATTTTGAATTAACCATGTACTAGCAAATTCAGTTGGGCATCTAAACATCCATACAGTTGCCTTGAATAGAATACACCGTCTTTGATGGGGGTGTGCGCATTAGCAGCTTTGTTGTTAGTGCACAGAGCACCTCTTTAAAATATTAATAATTAGTGTAAAAGCAGTCGAAGGTGGAATCCCGAAAACTTTTAAGTGTTTAAGTAAATTAAGTAAATTAAACATCCACGGAAATATTCAAGTTTGGAAACTAGTTGGATAAGTAGCAAACAGGGATACGATGTCTAAGAACAATGGCGTCTCACAAGTGGTCACGTGACTCGCAGACTTAAATATTATTTGTTTACGCGGGTAACGTGATCACTTAGCAAAAGTCAGGTTAGCAGATCAGGTAGCAAAAATTAATTTGGCAGCTTATATTATTCAGAAATGAGAAGTTAGCATGTACAAGAGTTTACCAGAGTCTAGAGCTAAGTTGAATACGGAACCAAGGGTTGACGCTATTCCTCGAATAAGATTTCGAACTGTTATAATACTCTGTCGCCAGTAACAAAGCTTCACAAATAAGGACCTTCACAAATAGGAATGTAGCATTAATAGTACATAACCCATAAATGTTTAGCTTGGCCGAAATTCTGGCGTGGACAAGCTCTATGAAACCCGAATCCAATCAGTCCTATGTAATATAATCCTTTCTATAGACCGCTACACATAAACGAGCATGCTTGAGGAAATTTCTGACGTGTCACACACATAAATCTGATAATATTTGAACAGATTTGACTACATCGACAAACTTGCTCGTTATATTGCAGTTGACGAATTTCAGTCTATCAGAGCCGTTTCATGAACAACAATCGAAGAGAAATCAATTTCCACCTTCTGACCTCGCGTATACGTCGGTATTAGCTATGTGAGTTATTTGATTTCCAAGGAATGCGAGGAGGCAGTTAAGCAACATGCTGGGGATTATCTCTTAATGGCTTTGACAGGTCCAATAGCTGGACTTACGAGATAGAATTGCGCCTAGGATGAATTCTCGGAGATGAAACGTTATGGTGTAGTTAAGGACGAGGGGGAGGTGGAAGCAGACTTGTACTGCAGTGCCTGAGGGAGTGGAGTATCCAACAACTAACTTCTTTAGCCAACGAAACTAAGTATGTAGATGAAAGTTCGATCCCAACTATGGGGCAATACCGGGAGTACAACTGTCTGTGAAATGCGGTTTGGGCTTTAAAAACAAGGGTCATTGGAAGAGTAAAGTAGAATCCAATAGTGGAATGCCCAGCGGGGAGTCTGGTGTCTATACATTTAGGGTGGGTTATTGTGCGCTCATCCCAATGGAATATTAACTATTGACAATGTCTGAAAGAGGATTACCCTTTTCCCACTGGTACTACTGCGCTTTAATAACACTGATCGGCCAAAACTGGTATATCTCAGAAAAACGTAGACGAAGTCATTAGTAGTTTCAAGGGTATTGCATTGAATAGTGTCATCAAGGGTATTTTATTGCACATAATTTAAGTAGGCTACTAGGTATTTCCCAGCGGGGCAATACATCTTCATAAGAAACAGTGTGTTCTATTTAAGGTAACTAAATAGATGTCCAATATATACCTGATCTTACCCATGGGTAAATCTCTATCAGAGGCTGTATTTTGGATAGAGGTAATTACTTATAGTGTGCTCTATTTAGTTCGTTGTAGTGGTGAGGTACTTTTAGAGGATTCTTAGGGGATGTACATAAAGGGACTTCCATTTCCACAGAAAACCCTATCCACTCTTTTATCACTGCCCCTCCCCCAACTCCTCGTCTGATATTATAACTTGTTCATAATACAAAAGAACGTAATATATAGTAAAAAAAAAATAGCAAAAATTGTAATTTTAAATAGTTTGTAACACCTTAACCGTGACCATTCTATACAATATTATAATAATTTTGGTATTTTATAATCTTTTACATACACATGCAGTAACATTCATTAGTAAACCATTAATGTTATTACTTTTCAATTTTTTAGTTGTTGTTAATATCTTAATTGGTTTCACGAGTAGATCCGCTTTATAGAATTTTATTTATTCAATCAGGATGGTCTACGACTTCAGAATGACAACGAGTATCCACCGAATGATTTTTGAGATTCTAATTAATAAAAATATTATTTATGTCGGCTACATTTCTTACAAATTGCACATTTCTAGTTTTTACCCAATTGACATTTCAAAAAACGCAAGCTATTTAGCTTCCTGTGTGATTTTTTTTTTAAATAATGCCTATTTATTTGCTTTTAAAGCGATATATGTTAATAATATTTCGTAGATTTTGTATTCGAGATAATATTGTGCAGTTGTGCATAAAATGCATACTTATATGTATACTTTTTAATTTGGACATTACGCTCTCAATATTCCTCTGTTTATATTTTTCCTAAATAGCTCTCTTGAATATAGGTAATTTCAAATTGAACAATGTGTTAAGGTCAATGGCGGCCATGTGGATAAACACTCGTAAATATGATAAAGAAATTGGATGATTATTCTTAAATCTTATCAAATTTAAAATAATAATATCAAGAATGTTCTCATAGTATGAATGCATGACATCGAGCACGTACCGAGTACACATGTCAGTTAATAACGTATAATGATTTTTTGCTTAGTAGGTGTACAATTTTGTATTCCATCTGAGTAAATTAACATTTGATGCGTCAAATGAAAGAAATGACTGGAAAAGTAGTAAAGTGATTTTTGACTGTAGAATCCCTCATTAATTGAAATTTCGTTCGTTTTACTAAGTTGCAATTATCAAGTGTAGTAAATGAATTTTTTTGAAATTCTTATTATCAGGTAAATAATTTTAGTTCCTGTAAATTCTAAAATATAGGTATTATGCACTTTCATTAAATTTTCAAAATTGTGACGTTAATGAATGTAGGTGTATTTATGACATAGAATATAACCTTGATCGCATCAAAGGAGGACTAGTCTCCATTCACGCATGCGCAGTAGGACCGTCAGATTTACTCAGACGGATTGTATTCTATTTAGCAATCAGAGTCCCGCTATAAAAATGATATTTGGCGAATAATATGTGCAAAGTGATTGCATACTTATATTTCCATAGGAAAGCTAAATATTTAAAAAATTATTAGACAGTCTGAATGCAAGTAAGATTTCCCTTTGTTAATTAATGCGACATCGCATAAACATTGCCACTAAAGTAACCTTAAAACAGACCTTTGCGAGTGAGCGAGTAAGATTTTACGAAATATCAATTTATTCAAAAATATGTTATGTATAGTTTAGTAATTAAAAAACCAATTCGTTTATCAGTTAGTAATTGTATTAGAAAGCTCGATTGATAGTATCAAAGCTACATTCTTATTGTAACTAGTTTCACGAGACCAATTTGCGTTTTCCGATAGTGTCTTTAAAAATATATTTTTAAAAAGCATATTCAGTCAAAGCGGTGATTGTGTATCTTACAAACGGTTTGAAACGTATGAAAGAGTAATGTTTCAACATTATTTTATGAAAAAAATGATTTGTTACACGTATGTAAAGAAGATCGGTAATAAAATGGTGAATGTATGTGATGAGTAAGGAAAATATGCCCGTAATATTTATTTATACGTTTATGATAATTGACTTGTACAACTCTGTAACGAGAAGTTTTTCGCAAATCTAGCATTGATATTAACAGAATTTTTTTTCATTATTTATAATGCGTTAAAGGGGTATTTGTAGCTAAAAGTTAATGGATAAATTCACAACTAACTACCCATTAACTTTCAAATTATTGAATAGAGTCAAAAGTAGATCTTGATGACTTGAGGAGTCAATTTCATGTATATCAATTCTTCTTCAATCAGTTTCAAGTTAATATACGTAATAAAAGTTGCAGAAAAGTATCATGTTGTTTGATGACAGTATTTTCTCATTATAAGCCCTGTACTCTATTCTATAAAGCAAGTATGCTGTGTATTTTATGCTATTATGGCTACTTGTGAACAGTATTGTCAGATGCCAGGATGAAATGTCTTCCAGTGTCGTCATAGAGTAGAAGACATTTTGTCTTGGCATCTGGCAATACTGCTTATGAGGGACAGTAAGCTACTTGTGGCCATTTTCAAGGTCATGCGATGTCAAGAAAGACATGTGAGGAGTGTGGGGCACTTTATATGTATGTATATATATTTATGCAGTTTAATATTAGTTGTAACTTGGGCCACCTTTTCTACACTTATAAAATATTTCACTACAAGATCATTTCTGACTCGATAAGACTTCGCCACGACCTCAATGTTTATCATACATTATAGGTTATATTTTGCTTTAATTGCTTCTTGTCAAATGTAAAGTAAACCTAATGAAATAATATTTAGAAGTAGCAACGAGTTTATAACGAGAAAGTACTTGCATTTATTTTCATGGCTAGAGCAGAATCGATAGGTTGCTTGAAATTGACAGGTTATTTTCAGTTGCAGGTACTCGATCTCTACTTTATCGGTAGAGGAACAACAATGACAAACCAGTTAGTTTTCTTCTGACTATACCTACATAATGCCCTTTTCTTCTATTCTATCAATTTCAACAATTCCACCACTCTAGTATTTTTTTATATACTTTGCTACTGTTTCATGTAACTTTTAGTACGTACATTATATATCTTTAAAAGTGAAATTAATAGAATTTTAAAATTTGTAATTATTTCATTACTTCAATTCAAGATTTTCTTATTATCTGTGTATTGCCCTAGAAACAAATTGAAATCTAAAAAAAAAATCAGCGATAGATCCTTATAACGAGTTAATAGAACGCCCTGCATAATGTTCACAAAGGAATGTTATCGATTGGAAATCCATGGGAGCTCGTACAGGAGGACAGCACCAAATGCAACAGAATTCGAAGAAAGAAGGCCTACGTATCAGTAGGCCACCCCAAGGCAGTGCGTGTACGGATAATGGAATCCCTGATTATTTGGTACTTCGTCGAGGCGAGCCATTCCCATTTGGTTCGTTGCTCGTAACAAATAGTTTCCTATCGTTGAGAATATGAAACACAATTTATGCTAACGGCTAGCGTAAAAATATGCTGTACCATTGGCCGCTCGAACTTATGATAAAAGCCTTCTTGCTTCACTCAGTAACGATCACTGTGATGAAGCGATAATTGTCGATGTCTTTTTAACTTGTCACTTTTCTTTGTTACTTCTAACGAACGATTTTATCGTTCCCTCAACTGGAAAAATTATGCTTGCATTTTTTCAAGGATACATAAAAACTGAATACGTTCTCTCGTTACGTGAAGTTTCATATGTCTAAGCGCTTGTCGTAGCGGTTACTATTACAGTACGCACGATCACCTAAAGCTAAATACACGAATGTGTTGTTACATGTTGCGTGCTTTCTTGCACAGGAGTTAACAAGTACTCATACATGTATATTATATACATCAGAGAATGCTAACTGGAACTATATCAATGCATCCTATTCCTATATACATGAAGCGCACAGTACTTAACCTCTTTGCGTTTATGGCGCAACTGTTTACTACGTTATTGTCCATTTTCACCATAACATATGGTGTCATGAATATAATTCGGCATTAATCATGGAAGGCCTTCAGCATCATAACAGGGCGAAGAGTCTTCATTTTCAAATTTTCTGTTTCTTCCTTTACGTCATATGTAAATCACCTTTTAATATTCTCGTGAAAGTTTTCTTGAACTGTTGATTCGCCAAAGCATAACAGAAAGGATTCATAGGACTATTAGCGTAGCACAGAAAATAGGAAAACATATAAAGATGCTCATTTGTGCACGGCGGCTTCGAACAGAAACCTTCCACCAGTGCTAAAACGTGGTAGGGTGTCCAACAAGCAACAAATGCGCCCAAGATGAAAGATATTGTCCTGAACGCCTTGCGTGCCCTGTTTTCTGTTCGAGATTTTTGTCGACCTATCACAGGATCTCTCCTTTGCGTTTTACTCTTCAAACGTTTCCCGATTGTCTTGACGAAGTCCTTCCTTGAGCCACTTTCCTCATTACCACCTGCTCCTTTCTTCTTTGACTGCTTCTTTGCATCCTGCTCGTTCACTGTTGTGCCAGACAGTGTGGGAACATTGCTACTAGAGGACGAGTTTTGAGGAGGATTATTCATCTTCATAGCCTGATCTGAGAACTGCTCCATTACGGCATTGAACGAATCGACAGGTGGAGGGGTGCTGACAACTGTAGTTACTGGATGTTGCTTTGTGCCTTCTGCTTTTAGTGTAACCTCAGTGTGCACTTTGCTTACTGTCGGCGACGTTTGAGATGCAGCATTAGTCTTCTGAGTGATGAACACACGAGGCGGATGCGTTTGACTGGAGGCATTAGACATTACCGGTTGAGGTTGGCCCTGCTTGTTCTGAGTACCTGTAGACTGTTGACTATTAGCTTGTTGTGCTGTAGCTCTGATAAGAGCAGCTTGCAATAAACTAGTATTCGGTCCTGTGGTGACATTCCCTAGAATGGGTGATGAAGGTGTAGTCGAGAGAGGATTGGCTAAGCTACATGAGAAAGAAGAAGGTGGGCTCTCATAAGACGGACTTGGTATGATCACCGAGCTTTCATCCATGAATTTCAAGTCACCGCCATCCAGTCCAGTTAAAATATCAAATGTACCTGTTTCGTGTATAGACATAGCTAATGACTTCGGCCTGTCTGTAGATGACGAAGTTGGCGGACTCTCAGATACTGGTGGACTACTTTGAAATTGCGTAGGCGGTGGTATGATATTCTGCTGACTACTACTGATTGAATTGTTAGGATGCGTGGGTGACGAAGTATCCCCAGAGGTTACAGGTTGCTGGCTTCCATCATTCCCATTAGACTTCAAGGATTGTTCTGGCGTTAATGTTTGGCTACTGGATTTGTCAGGTTCAACTGGGTTGTCAGTGTCCAGGAGACTAAGTTCTTGTATCTTCGGCAGTGTTTGAGCCTTCTGTGTAGTTGTGCCTACGTCGCATGTTGGACTCATTGGTATAACTTTCCTCGGTGCTGACATATTTAAGTCTACCTTCGTAGGAACAGTTCCATTTAAGCGAACATTTGTGGCAAGAACTTGGAAAGTAGCGGCATGAGCAACAAGACCGCTAAGTGAGGATCGTTTCCTAATAGTGCTGAGCTGATGGCCCGGTCCTACAGTACTTTCCTCATCAGAATCGAAAGCTGGGCTACTGGAGCGTTCAGATTTTTCGCCTTCTGTGGTTGCAGCGTTCCTTTGTTTCTCTGCAAAATCGGTTGTGCCAGTTCCAGACGCTTTTGAAGAGGTATTCTGCCCTGAACCATCATTTGCTCCACCATCCTCTCCCGATGTTCCTACTTTCGGTTTGTCTTGACTCAAAAGAGTACTCTGGGTTTTGGATAGTCCTATACCTGCTGTGTGTCCCGCCATGCCGGACATTGCGCCAGCACTGAGGGCTACCATCGATTGCATCTTACGCTGTTTTGCCTCGCTCTTTTTCTGCATGTCGTAAGCAGTTTTGTATATGCAACCGTAGAGGATAAACAGAACCACAAGCGTGACCCAGTAATATGTAATTATTAGAGCGGTATTAAAAACTGGATCCTTAAGGAATTGCACGGCGCACTGGCCAGGACTTAAGTCTCTGTAACCGATAAAGTGCTCCCAACCAAAGATACTGATAAAAAAGAGTAGAGCAGGGATGATCCATGTAATAGTGACCATCCAGATCACGCGGTTCTTGGTGCGCCAACTACGATATTGTGCTGCTATCTTCACTGAACAAAATCGGTCGATGGTAATCAGCAACACAGTATACTGAGATACCAGACATACCGTGTAATCTACAGAGAGCCATAGATCGCAGAGCAGCGGGCCAAGGTTCCAATATCCCATCAGAATGTAGACTGTGTAGAATGGCATGGACACAGTGCCTGTTAACAGTTTTAACACCATTATTTAACTTAAATTAAGAGCTACTAATACATGCAGGGGTTATTATAGAGAAACTTGAGGTAATAGTAGTATACATATAGTGATTATGAACACTATTACGTAGTCTCGTGTTGCGCAAGTTTAGTTCAAGAATTTATAGAGCTTCTGTTGCTCCATTTCCATTACAATGCTACAAGGATGCTATCGATGTTGATTTCAAGAGCGGGATGTAGGGAAGGCAAAGTGCGGAAATTTGCCTTTTTGAATTGTATCTTTTTTTATATCAATGGAATGTAGGGAGGATAAAATGAAGTACCTATGGGTACCATTTTTTAGCAGCACCACTGCCCGATTTTCGAAAGCGGAATCCTGATATCTAGACCTGCTAATTTTCGATAGTGTTGTTATCCTGTCTCGTGAATGATACTTTTTTCATGGGACGGTCGTTCTGTACAATACGTCTCAACCAAGTATTTACCAATCAAGTAGATTCCTAATTATTTCCTGTCTTTTTCTGATGTCTATTCCTTTGTTTCCAGTGGGTTCATTTTGATAACATAAGGAGGCTTGTATTGTACAGAAGAAAGGCGAATAATTCTGTTTCATGCCAATTTAAGTTCAAAACAGGTTAAACAATATTTTAAACTATGTTGGATATTCTATACAGACCTATATAATATTGCATCAAAATTCTTTAAATTGGTCGGAAAGAGAAATCGATTTGGCATACTGATTGACTTTCAAACGAAGGAATCTGCTTTACCGACTGAGTAAGAGAGATTCACTTGCTCTTAAGCCTTCTTCAGATTAGTCAAGTTACAATTATTTAAATTACTTGGGTTCAAGTAGCTTGAGTGGTGTAGTATACATCATGATATACATCAATTAATGTGTATTACAAGGCAAGGAAAAGTTGGAAGAACGTCAACTTGACTTGAAGCTTGAAAGGATATTTGAAGTCAAGTAATATAACACGTTCACATTGGTCAAACTGCCCCAAATCACTTGTATTCAAGCCACTTGAATTCAACTAACTTGACTGATCTGAACGTGCCTAAACGAAATAGAAACTTGAAGGGATGTTTCAAGTCAAGTAAAATAACAGGTTCACATTAGTCAAGTTACTTTAAATCACTTACATTCAAGCTGCTTAAATTCCAGTAACTTGACTAATCTGAATAAGGCTTTAAGAATAGAAGAAATTTAATTTATTACACAATCTGACAATGTCTCGTCAAAGTCTCCGATGTACACTTAGCACGCATCAGCATTTCGTTCGAAAATTGGACAGTAGCCAGCTTAGATGCTTTATACAGGCTGTTCGATAACAAGTAGAAAGTTCAAGATGTAGCACATCCCCTGAACAGTATTGCCAGATGCTGGGACAAAACATCTTCCAGTGACGTCATAGAGTAGAATAGCGGGGATACCGCAGGCAGTGCAGCCAAATATCGTGTGGTATCCCCACTCTTCTACTCGATAACGTCAGTAGAAGACTTTTTGTCCCTGTACCTAGCAACACTGCCTCTGGGTAACATGTTCCCACTTCTCGGTAAAGATTTTTACAGTGAGATATTCTTCCCCAAGGAGTATAAGACATTATTAATTGAAAACAAACTCAAATTTGCAATATTGTTCTCCGTAATTTTTATCCAGATTTTAGCCATTACATTTTTTACTGTCTTATTGTCGAACACTCTTCATAATGTTTGGGATCTCTTTATTCCCATCTATTATGGGCATAGAACTATTATTGTATTATTTTAAGCATTTTATTATATATTATAAATATTCTTGATTTATTAGAAGATAAAAATAGAAAAACTTACCAATAAGCATATCAGTGGCTGCTAATGAAGCAATGAAGTAGTTGCTCGGTTGCCTGATGGTTCTATCTACGATAAATGCCAGAAGAACGAGAATATTACCGCCGACGGTTAGCAGTATACATAATGCGAGGGAGAAGGCAATTAGTATCGTCTGCCAAAGTTCAAAAGGTGGTAGAACAGGCGTGAAAGTTTCCGCTGTTTAACACATAGAATGTTTCATCAGTAAATTGTTACAATTCGTTACATTATTTGTATGGATTATTCTAAGTTATTACTAACATTAACTTCTTTGGCATTAATGATTTTAATATTCTTTTGTTATTTTTTCCCACAACCAACAATACTACGGTTGATGACGTAATTAAAATAGATTATATATAGAAGATATGTGAAAGATACAATCTTATTGCAAATTCTGAAAACTCTTTATCACACTCCCACGAAAAAACTCACAAATTGAAAACTTTTAATAATTAACTAATTGCGTGGATATTTTACTAGGTTACATGTTTTTGTTTTCGTCTTATAAGAATTTTCTCGTATGTCTGCGATGTATTTAAACTACACACATAGATTTAAAAATATTTAAGTAATGAAAAATACAATAGCTAAACTTTCGTCTAATGTCCCTTATTGTAAAATTAAATTATGTAAAATTGTAAACCATCTAGCATATGATACTACTCAATAACAGCCCACAAAACTTGAAAAGTGGAAATCTAAGGATAACCATTTAATGAATATGAAAATAACTTGCCTGAATTGTATTGTTATAGTTTCAACTATAATATAAATATTTATAGCTTTCAATGGCGTATTCGCTTTTCTACTTTTCAGTCGAACCAAATGAAAATATTCGATTGTATTACCAGTTGATACAGCTGTTGTATTCTCCGCTATCAAGCAACAGTTGGTATTGTTTGTCGGAAACCAGTCCGGTAGAAGTTCCACATATTCCCCGCTACTCCAGCGTGGATCATCCGGATCAGGCCAGCTTCCATTAAACTGCGTGCATTCCGTTAAAATTTGATTGTACATGCGACAAAGACGCTCTCGTTGTCTTTCTTGTTTCCTGGAAATAAAGATCTATTTTATTCTTTCTTTTATAAAATAACATAATACTAAAGTAGGTTTTCATTTAACCTACATATAGTAATTTGCATCACATGCGCCACAAATAATACATAACCTCTTATTTTAAGGGGTCACTTAGGTACTTAGTAAGTGGTATTTAGAAAAGATCAATTACGGGCATTTGGTTGCAATTCTCAGAGTATGTTCCAACTCAGATAGCAGACGACGCTTTGAACACGTCTGTTTTATGTCCATTTTATGCTTAAACGTCTTATGACATAATTTGGACGTCTTAAAAACGTCCATTTTTTTGTCTGAACGTCTTATAGACGTAATTTGGACGTTTTTAGGATATCTCTGTGCTATATGGAAAGAAACGGTATAAAATTTACATTCATTTAATTTGTTTTTTTCGTTAAAGATGATATTATAGGCAAAAACTGAAATTTAAGAATTAAATGACGGCCATTTTATTTTAAACAAGAAAGTCAAACACTAGACCGTATAGTTAAGTTTATTCAGCATACACGTACGAAATATGCTATTGCAAAAATGGTATTAACCATTTCTTAACCCCCATCATGATTTGAAAATTAAAACTGAAACCTGCAATAACCAAACTCAGACTCAGGTAGAACTTTCCTCACGTTTACTCTTCTTCCTCCAACGTCGTAACATGCTTACTTTTAACCTAACAAAAGTTTTCCATACCTCTAAAAATTCGTAAGAGTGTCAAAAGTAAATCTGTTTGCTAACCGAATAGGTATAGTAAAATTTGCTAATTAACCAAATACGCCGAGATGAATCTGCTGATCCACTGAAAAGTTTCTGCCAAATTCTCTAGCTAACCAAATATGTACTCAGAATCAATCCTGCTACCCAACTGAGAGTTTTGAAAGATCAACCTATTAAAAACAATTTTTATACTCCAAAATGTGTTCAAATGTCTTGGTCAACTATCTTTGTATTTCAAATTTGTAATTTTTTATTCTTATAATTAATTTCGTTTCTTTAACTGTTGGAAAATACCGTAACGATGTTATCATTTTTCTACTTCGCTTTTTGCAGTTTTTAATAGCTTTCTTAATTTTAAAAAAATATGAAACAACTGTTGTTAATATCTCCTTTCGTAATTCCTTCATGCTAGAGGAGAAGGCAGTAATGTATAGTATCCATTTTTATTTTCCCAACTATTATAATATAATAACATAAAGAAAGTATCGGCATGGGTCAAATTTTGATCTCAAAATTTTTAAAAATTTGGTCAAAGAATAGGGGTGATACAGGGGTATGAGGTATCGTATCTCAAAGGAAGTTGAAGATCACAAAAGTTTATTCGATCATGTTTTTAGCATATTATGGAAGAATATTATTGGTAAAAAAGACTTTTCTTAAATGCTCCCTCCTCACCTCCAGAACATGATAATAAGATTTTCGTCTGGTGTCTCAAAAGTATCGCAACCGGGTTGCCAATTTTATTTTTTGACTCGAATAATATCAGGTTAATTTTATATGAATACAAGTATAAATATTGTGGACTTTACAGAATATTTAATTTTTTAGTTTTCAAAAGGCAGAAAAACAGCACTAAATGGCAACAGTTGTGATAGGGTGTTACATTCTTCCTAATATCTAATTTCTAATAATTATTAAAGATGTCAGTACCATGTACAGACCAAAACATTGGTGTCTCATATTTCTACCCTACCTCATATCTCGCCTCCTCCATTAAAACTCCATTAACTACATCTCTAACAACATGTTGGTATTAAATCCCATTTCCCATGAAACTTTCGCCAGGGTTAAAACAACACACGGCAACCGGTTTATAACCATAATTTGATAATTGCCTAAGTGTCGTGTCGCGATAAAAAGATTACAATGTAGCACGATCTGGAGCAAGAGGACACGCGGTAGAAAAATGGCGCGTGATAAGACCCGGCGTTCCTTCAGTAATGTTCGTTAGTATCAAAGAAAATGTGACACCAGTATTTCCTGATTTTAGCTAGTGACATGTAAGTCTCTTGCTCTGTATGAAACATTGCTGCAGTGGCAACACGAGAGGCAAGTCAAAGGCTGAATACGCCGGGCGCACAATGAGCTTGAAATAAGCATGAATGGAACCACATCCATTCCCTGCTCGCATGTCCCCGTCGCTGGCAGGCAAGAAACGACGGGCCGCGCCTTAAAGAGGGTGGCTCGTTTTTAAATAATTTAGTCAGTCGATCGTGGCTCCTCCGGGTTAAACGAGCCCCCAAGTCACACGTGAACTCTAGCCACGTACAGGTTAAACATATAACCGGCATTACACATTCACCAACCGGAATGAAGGTTAATTGAGTCCCTCCTTTCAGCGTGTTTTTTGCAAACTCAAGGATTAATTGGAGGCTGACTGTGAGATAGCTTTAATTTGTAATGCAAAAGAAGCGAATGTCTCCTCGTGTCGAGTGGCTTGTCCAGGTCCTATGTCGGCCATTTTATTGTTGTACTGGGTGGATGGCGTAAAGTGTTGGCAGGCCTTTTCTCTGAGCTTGTCTAAGATGGAGAAGAGATACTCGGAGTTTTTATAGTTCTTTTGAGGAACTTTTGAGAGACACAAAGGATTGCGTAGCTGGCCGACTGTTTTGTTTTTAAGAAAGAATTACATGATTACAGTAATTGCTAAACAAATTTTGTTTAGTGTGATAATATCTGTTTTTGTTGCATCACTTATTTGCTGAAATAGTGATGTAATTCAAAAATTATAATTTTCAGGGAATCGGGCTAATACCGTTATTTAGTGCAAAAATTGCTCTTCTTATAATAACTCAAAAACTGCAGCTTGTTTAATTATGTTATTGTTAAAGCAAATGAGCAATACCTATAGTATGATTAATCAATTATAACGATCAATTTTTTGCATAAAAAGACAAAGTAATATGATGCCTGTTTTTACAGAGACGATTTGTGAATAGGTTTATAAATGTAATAATACAATTATATAAGTACTTAAATCATTTTACTGGAAACCGATTTTGTTCTGCTTATTACAAAACCATAATTTCTTGCTTTTTGTATACTAAATTTTGCAAACTGTATCATTTAAGGTGGATATTTGTTTTTTATTTTATTGTCTATTTATTGGTTATAGAAAGTGACTTTAAATTTTCTTTTGTTTAAACTTAAAATGTTTGTAACTTCCTTAGGTATTCATCCATTTTTATTTAACAAAAACTTATTTTGCAAGAAATATAGCAAATACTAAACAAGAAAAAATTCTTGAGGGGAAGATCAAAGCAATAATGGGGATGTGGTAAAATTTCATGTTCCATTAAGCTTGTGGAAAAACCTAATCGATGCATTTCTTCCCTAACTTACCAAGCACATGAAATAACATCACTTATTGAAAGATAATTTTATAAACTGTTGTCAATATTATCAATTAGTAGTATACATTAAATTTTTAGTTAATCATGCTTCATATTTTTTCAATAGAATTAATAACCTATTTTAAGAAGTATAACAAAATTTATATATCTCAATTTATGATGCAACCAACTGGATCCAACTAATTACGCAGATGTTTTGAACTTTGTACATTAAGTAAACTTTGCAAGAGTATAGAATTTCTCAGAAACTTTAAATAATTTAATAACTCAATTTGCTGTGGTAACGCGAGTGCGATTTTTAGAATTTCCAAAAATTTGATCTTTTTTGAACTTATTGAAACATAAATAAGTTATAATTGTTACAATTTTTGTGTCCCGTAACTGTCCCATAGATTTTATTATAAATTATTTTCCAAGAAAATTATGATAATACTATTGTATTTAAAATATTATAGAATGATACAAAATATGTTTTTACATTATGTGGAAGATAAAATTTCGATAACATGCTAAATATACTTTAAATAAATTCTTTATTGTTACACTAACTTATCAGTTTTATTAATCATATTTAGTAATATTATTAATCACACAGAAAATTCATTGAACATAAACAATTAAGAGTTCTTTTTTATTAAAAATATTACATTTGTAGAGCGATTTTTCTTTCCTTTTTTGCATCAAGAAAACAAGTTAAACAACAAAAACAAGTTAATAATGGAAAATAGAAAACAATATTCTGTTTGTCAAGAGTTTACTCATTTTTTGAAAAACTACTGATAGAAATAATACAGCATCTTCTACAATAAAAATTCATAAATAATAAAATGAGAAAAACGCGCATAACTCAATTTATACTCATTTTCTTTGTAACTAGGAATACTGCAATATAAGTAAATAATGCAAAATGGCATGTTTGATATTTTTGTAGTATACATTCATTTTAAGTACAAATTTTTCAAGAAAGTAATTCAACAAATCCTTAAAAATATTTATCAAAAATTGATGAGATATTTAGTGTTTTAAAAAATAGACGATGAACGAAAAAGTTCGTATTAAAATTCTATTTTCCAGTTTCTCAGCAAACCTTTGCAAGCTTGTATCGAAAATTGCGCTTCATAAACTGGGTTAGCCGGCAAACTTCGCAGTCATCGATAAAGTTATTGGAGTATTGAAGGTTTACATATCGAGAAGGACAAGGCGATGTTTCGACAAAGATTTGCGAGTCAATGGGGATCGTTCTAAGATTATTAGAACAGCTCGCTACAAGCACAGACAATGAAGCCACGCGAATAAAAGATAGAGAGATGAGATCCATTGTTTCAATGTTCTCGAGGGTAAATACTTGTCCTCGTTATAGCGATCTTTCTCTTGCAGTGGCGCCACTGTGAAATCACTCGTAAATACTTGTCCTCGTTATGGCGACGTTTATTTTTTATAGTTTTACATTGCAAATCAAATGAACTATGAGGGGAAGTTGTCTGAAATTAGCTAAAATTTGTGAGGAGCGATTCAATATTGCTATGTTCTAACCTAACCTCGTACTAATTAAATTATTAATTAGATAATATTATATTATTTTTTGTCCGTAAATGGTACATATAATTGATAATATTATAGCTAAATTTGATTGCCAATGGTGAATTGTAACTATGTGAAAAATGTGATTATAGTTCGGATTATTTCTTGTAGCGAAAGGTACTATAGTTTGATTTTGGTGGGGACCCAAACACAGCCTACGTAAGCGTGCGACGTTGTCACGCTGTGTAGTGGATCGGATGTCTCATTCTATTTTTAAGAGCAAGTCTCTCTCTCACTGTCTCGATAAAACAGATTTTTTTAAATACTTTTCATCATGTGTATCAATAACTCGAAATTATTTCCCTTTCGTATTGAAAAGAAGCGGTTCCTACATTCTTTATTGTTTTTAAACGAAAATGTGTTTCTCTCTACAGTAGTATTGCTAAAATTGGCATCATAATGAATTGTTAAAGATAGAAGTTAGGGAACTCCTACGATGAAATGACAATTTTAGAGAACAAGATCTTCGTATCTGCGATGGCCAAAATGTGTCATTAATTGAGGTGTTCTCTTATTTCCATTTAATTATTTTATTCCATTTTATTAGATATTTATGCACTTTTCACTTGCATTAATGTGCAAAGGTAACGTAAACCAATAATATTTTATAGTTATTATTTACATTTAACTTTTATGTATTCAGTTATTATGACAACGACTTTGGTCAGGCCCTTTTAGATAGAGTTGGACTAAGAATCGATGAATACAAAGAATAGGCGAGACCCCATCACTCAGCTATCGAAGGATATTGGTTAAGACGCAAAGAGTAGGGAAATGTACCGCGTGGGAGAAGTACCAGAAAGGATACGGGAACGTGGCAACAACGCAAATAAGCCGTTCTCAGTTCAGGTCTCTTCTTCCGAAAATCAAACTATAGTGCGTTCGAGGCGTACTTCAATGTTTGGGACTTGTATTATGGTGTATTATGCAATGAAGTTCACTTTATTTAAGATAATTTTTTTTAGTAGCTTCTTTTTAACTAATATGATTAAATTATAGGTTAATAACGGTACACTTTTAACAAAACTGCCGTATTTCATACTTAAAATAATTAGTCAAGTATTGACTTGCCAGTATGCCATATTGGGTTATACCACTCCGCTACGTTAAATAGACCCAACGTCAATAATGTTTTTCATATATGTGTAGTTCAGTATTGTTAAAAGCTTTTAGTATTGCAGACTATATTATAATCCAGATACGTATTACTGAGGGCTTTATACTGATAACACATGCGCTTAACCTTTTCTAGTGAACCTCTTTCTTATAATCTATAAGATAAGTAAAATTCTAGTTCTAAATTTTGAAAAATACTGCAGAAATTGGAGATATTTGAATAACACTAAAGTAACTAATTTCAATTTCGTTAGATATTTCTATAGAGAACCTTGTTAAAAAAAAAGAATTATAGTTAACTCACCTTTCGTTTCTTTTTACTTAAGTATTCAATTTATGTAAATACATCTTAGATCTTACTTAATGTAATTCTATTACACAATCTTGTATAATTTCAAAATTAATCGCATCTCAAATATTTTAGAAGCTTAGTTCCATTTTAATATAAATGCTCCATTAAATCACAAAATAGTATACGATCTGAAACGGCAATGACAGAAACTATTGTTAAATGTGCAAAGCAACGTCCACGCGGTTGACTGACTTCGAGGATCGTGCGAGTATTGGTACGAGCCGAAGGTTCAAGCGGGTGGCGAAGAATGGGGTAGGTTCTAGACCGTTTCGGGTGAGGAGAGGGTATTCGACGGGTTGCCGCAACCCGTGCATCGAAACAAGGGTAAAGTATCCGTTTTGTCTAATGGGTTGTAATGCTTCCTCATCAAGGCCAGTGAACCGTGACTCTAACTGCCGGGAGACACCCTCGTGAGGGAAGACTCGCAACTTTCCATTCCTTTGCATTCCAACATCCTTTCAGCGCTTGGGGATCGTTTAGAAACCATTCAGTGGCGCTGCTAAAAAATTTAAATAGAGATAATCGATATCTCTTGTAATGAAGCTTGGAGCACCGCGAGCGCAACACTTGTGTGACCAGGGTAATTATAGACTTTACATCAATCTAGTTAGTTGGTGGTAAATTAGCGTCAAGTCACTGGTTTGAAATGAAACATTTAAAGTACCTGATAAGAAAAATGTGAAATAGGTGTAAGATAACATTCTCAAGAATCTACCTAAGGAGCACTGATAACTACACTTAACTAAAATCCGCTAATTTTTAAGAGTTTACGTATCCACTCAACTTACTCTCGTCCACCTAGCTAAAGTGTCAGTGCTTTCTGCGTAGTATGATCGTTGACGGAGTATTCTACTTCGACTGGTCTGACTAGCGACAGTATTAACCCAAGCTGGTTTGGCCAGGGACAATGTGTATCTCCCTCTGAACGGATAAAAATGTTACTTGCGCTCATACATCCTTAACCGATTCTGTCTTCAATATAGTCCAAAACAATATCCTTCTCACGACAAAAATATTGGCCTTCCTGTGTACTCAGGAATGCTGATAATATTTCTAAACCTCACCGAAAAAAATGCGATCACGGTCTTAAAAAAGGCATGTATAAAAATTCAAAAAGGAATTGTGCCAACAATACACGGTGTTCCCAGGCGGTCACCCATCCAAGTACTGACCGTGCCCAATGCAGCTTAACTTCGGTGATCAGACGAGAACCGGTGCTTTCTGCGTTTTGTTTTTTTTGTTTTTAACTTCGTTTATTTAAGGCTTATTACAGAGGTTACGGATATATAAACTTGAAATAAACAACAAGTAAAATTTACATTTTCTCATAGACTTAGTGGCTACATCTTCTTTCAGTCTTATTTCCTTTCGGGTTGTTATCACGATAGGTAATCTTAGATTATCGCTCGTTATGTTTACTATCATAAGATATTTTTTTTTTTGGTCATTCAGATCACTTACATTGTTTGTATTGTGTGTTGCTCCTTAAAAATAGCCAGGAAAATAGGAACTAACGTTACATTATTACTTAAGAACTAACTTAAAATAAAATAAAAATAAATAGAAAAAATAGAAAACTATGTACAAAAGTATTAGGAGGGAAGGATATGGTAAGTCTTTGTATTATTACAGACAAGTTTACCTTTCATTGTAATTTATGTGTGAGAATTTAGCTGGTATCTTATTGCGTATTCTTTGTATCACCATGTTTGTCCTTATATAATATTCAACACTTATACTAATGCTTATATTCTAGGTACTTAAACTTTTATGTAGATAAACTATACAATAAATTTCACAAAAATAAAGATATATAATCTTGTTTTATTTTACACCCCTTTTTTTTTTACCCCCTTTGTTTTCAGGTACTCATAATAATACTCGTCTTCCGTACTAGTTCAGCACCGTAATTTGTACTCTAAGGTAAGTTAAGGTAAGTTCAGGTAAGTTACTTTACATCAGCCACCATAATTTTTTGCGGTCCAGTTGCTTATAATCTACCCAGTCTCTCTTAGGTATTGATGTATTGTGTTTGAGCAATGGTACATATCTTTTATCTTTTATTGCTATCGTTGTTAACGTTATTGTTTTATTCCCTTTATGCCTCGGGATGTGGTAGAATATCGGTATTGCGTCTTCATTTTGAATGTAACCATTCTTATCTAGGTATAGAAAGGCTTCAGGTGGAATGTGCCCTAAGGTAAGTGTGTTTTTAATATAATTTTCGTCTGGGTGCGGGATTGGAAAGATTAAGCTATTATTTTTAATTTGCGCTGCTGTTGCAAAATAATTTCTTACTAGTTTTATGATAAAAATGTCAATTCTATTTATTCCCGCTTTATTATAAAGTTGTGCATTACTGACTGTTTTTTTTGGATTTGAGCTAGATCTATAGAGTGTTAAGCATGCCCTCAAACACCTTCTTTCGAATAGTCTTAATTGTTCCATTATCGAGGTCCCGACGTTGTACCACATCTCGCAGCCATACGTTATTATTGGCCTAATAAGCAACTGGTAGCAAATTATCTTTACTTTTTTACTTAAATTCTTAGCGTAAAATAGTCTCGCGTTCGCTATAAAAACTTTTTTGGCTTTTTGCAATTGTTGCTCTACGTGTTTGTTTAATAGCAGTCTTTCGTCCATTGTAACTCCTAAGTATCGCACCTCTTTCTTATGTTCTATTTTAATGTTCTTTTCCTTATCTCCTATTAATGAAAAACTTTTGTATTGTCTTTTAATGGCTTGTGATGCTACATTGTAGGAGGGCCTGAATAGTATCGTTTCACACTTACTCGTATTTACTTTTAATTTCCAGGCCTTGTAATATGCAAATACCTTGTTTATAGCCTTTTGTAATTCTTCTTGTACTACCATTGGTGCTTTACCCGCTTTGTATACTATCATGTCATCGGCGAATGCTATCATTGAGCAGCCTGTGTTGTGTGGTCCAAATAGCTTTAGTGTGTCACTAGTGTATATGTTGAATAATACCGGTGAGTTTATGGTCCCCTGCTGTAATCCGTTTGTTATGTTGAATGTTAGTGAGGATAAAGAGTCTCCTATGCCTACTTGGAAGCTCCTATCATAAATCATGCTGTGTATTAATTTAATAAGTATTAGTGGGAATTCTTTTTTTTGCAGTTTTACAATGAGGCCGTTTAACCAGACTGTATCAAAGGCTTTTTCTAAATCTATTAGACACGCGCCCAGGCAATAGCCCCCGTTCAGTGCCCAATTTATGTCTGAGGATAGCTTATTTATCGCATGAATCGTGGAGTGTCGTTTGCGGAATCCGAATTGGTTTTCCGGGATTATGTTTTTGTCATCGCACACTTTTACTATTTTATCATTAATGATTTTCTCATAGATTTTCCCAATATTCGAAAGCAAACTGATTGGTCTGTAACTACTTGGGGAGGTGATATCTTTTCCTTTCTTATGTATGGGTATTGTTTTGGCTGTTTTCCAGTATTTCGGAAAGTGGCCATGATTGAGTAGGTTATTGAATATTATTGTGAAGCAGTTTATAATGTTTGGGGGTACTTTTTTTAAAACTATGTTTGGTATTTTATCGTTTCCTGCTGATTTCTTATTGTTTAAATATTTAAATTTTTTCTGTACCTGTTGGTAGTCTGTGAAATAGTCTAACGAGTTTTCTAATGGTGTTGGTGCCAGTGCGCTATTATTCGCAGAGAAACTGCATATAGTGTTCGGAATGTTTTTTGTTATGTCTGTTATGATGTGTTGGTATTTATTTTCTATAATATTACGAAATGCCAGATTATTAAGGTTATTGTTTGCTTCGTTTACTGAAGCGTATTGTATTCCTAGGATATCTAATTTATTTGTAGTATTGTCAATTAAATAACTGCCTTCGTTGTTTTTTGTCAGTGTGTTTGTGTTTATGTTTGCTTTAGTTATCATGTTTTTATTTTCCTCTGTTACTTTAAGTGTTGGTAGTTGTAGTGTTGTTTTTTTTCTGTATAAACGGTTTATTTCTTTGTACATTTTGCTAGGTTGTTTTGGGTTAATCTGTTTTATTCTTTCATACCAATAATCGTTTACTACTCTCTGTGTTTCTGATTGGATTCTCTTTTTCAAGGCTTTGATTCTGTTATCTAAAATTTTTAGTGTGTGTCTTGTTTGTGTACCTATTATACCTGTTCTACCTATTTTTCTGTAGTTAGCTACCGTTTCTCTCTCCTCTTTTATTAGGTGCCGTATTTTTTTTGTTGTGTATTTGTCTATGGAGTTTTGTGCTTTGGGTTTAGGAATTGCTTTTTTCATTGCCTCTATTATTTCGTGTTCAATTTTGTGTATACTTTCGTCTAATTGTTCTATTGTGTAATTTGTGTTCTTGTCTAAATCATAGTTATATGCTTGTAAAATATTTTGGAATTTTGACCAGTCTGCCTTTGCAAAGTTAAATGTTATGTTTTCGTGTTTGTGATCTATCAAGATGTTTTGATTCGGGATTTTGATTTGTGTTGCAATTGCTTCGTGGTCACTTGCTACCTGGATTGTACTCAATTTATTTCCTATCAAATTTAAGAACTCGATTCTAGCGTCTGCCAATATGAGATCTATGTAAGAACCGTTACGCGGAAAAGATGGTGTTGCCGTATGTAACAAGTTTAGTCGTAATCTGATATCGTTATTATTTATCCAATCTTTCAGTGCTATACCTCGTTCATCGTTTTTTGAATTTGACCACGTAGTATGCTTCGCGTTAAAATCTCCTGCTATGATATAATAATTTGATTGTGATATTAAATTCAACTCATAAGCTATATTTTCTAATTCCTCTCTGAACTTAGATGTGAGCCCTTTCTTTGCGTATATTGCAATTATTAAGAGTTTATTGTTGTCTGTAGTGTCCAGTTTAATTATTGTTGTTTCTACTACCTGCGTTTTTGTGTTTAATTTTACTATTTCGTGTTTTAAGTTTTGTTTTATTAATATTGCTGTGCCTCCTCCCTGTTTGTTACTTGCCCTATCGTTTCTTATCACTATATAATTTTTGAAGTATATTGTGTGTTTTTCCTTTAATTTAGTTTCATTAAGCATCACGATATCCGGATTCTTTTTCTCCATTAGGAGTGTTAAGGCTATTCGTTTGCTATTGCTTATTAATGAATTTATATTAGCTGATATTAGCTTTAAATTTTTTACTTCTATTTGTTTATTGTTGAATGTACCTGTTATTTGTTAGCACGTGTGCTAGCTGGTTAATTTGTGTGCTCATTGCCTCTACCTTATTAGCGATTGCCTCAATTATTTTTTCTAATTTCTCCGTTCTTAACTGTAGGTTTTGTATGTTCTGTTTTTCTTGGTAGTTACCTGTTGTGTTTATTAAGTTGTTGGCATGGTTAGGTGCTATTCCCTGGAGCGTGTCGTTATTTGTTCCTTTTGTTTTATCTGCATACGAAAAACCTGTTTTGATAAAAGCCGGGTTGGTTATGATTCTGGGTGCGTTGGATCTGTTTGTGTTTTTTTGTGAAGTTAAGTTTGTTTTGTACTCTTTATATTTTGGGCACCCTCTGTATGAAGCGGGGTGACCTTCTGTATTACAGTTTACGCAAAACGGTTTGATGTTACTATTATTTACTATCTCTTTTGTTATTTTGCACTCACCTGGTTTGTGTGACTCGTTGCATTTCACACATCTGTAATTTAAGTTGCAATTAATTGCAGAGTGTCCAAATCTCTGGCACCTCCTGCACTGAGCATCACCTTTCTTGTTTAATTTCTCCCACCTTATTACATGGTGGCTGATGTATCTTATTTCATTTAATTTTTTTAAATCGCTGTTTGCTGTAATTTTAATTAAGTATATTGGGAGGGTGCGCCCTTCTTTTATTGATTTTGGTGTTTTAAATCTACTTGCGCTGTCAAAATGTATTTGTTCATTGTTCATGCTCTGCAGCTCTTCCAGAACTTCTTGCTCGCTGAAGGACTCTGGGAGCCCTTTGATCAAGAAAGGTGCTTTCTGCGTAGTATGATCGTTGACGGAGTAAACTACTTCGACTGGTCTGACTAGGGACGGTGTTACTCCAACTGCTCTGGCCAGGGGCAGTGTGTATCTACTTCGGAACGGATAAAAATGTTACGTGCGGTCACGCATCTTTTTTCCAATTTTGTATTTTACACATACACATCCTTAATCGATTTTATCTTCAAAAGAGTGCAAAACAATATCCTTCTCACGACAAAAATATTGGCCTTCCTGTGTACTCAGGAATGCTGATAATATTTCTAAACCTCACCGAAAAAAATGCGATCACGGTCTTAAAAAAGGCATGTCGTAAAAAAATTCAAAAAGGAATTATGCCAACAATACACGGTGTTCCCAGGCGGTCACCCATCCAAGTACTGACCGTGCCCAATGCAGCTTAACTTCGGTGATCAGACGAGAACCGGTGCTTTCTGCGTAGTATGATCGTTGACGGAATATTCTACTTCGACTGGTCTGACTAGGGACGCTGTTACTCCAACTGCTCTGGCCAGGGGCAATGTGTATCTACTTCTGAACGGATAAAAATGTTCCTTGCGCTCATACATCCTTAATCGATTTTGTCTGCAATATAGTCCAAAATATCCCTCCCATGACAAACGTATTAGACCTCTTTTGTTATCAGTAATGCTGATAATACCTTTAAATCTCCCGCGAAACATGCGATCACTGTCTTAGGAAAGGAATGTTATAAAAAAATTGAAAAAAGGAATTGTGCCAACAATACATGGTATTCCCAGGCGGTCCACTTACCCATCCAAGTACTATTGACCGTGCCCAATGCAGCTTAACTTCGGTAATCAGACGAGAATCAGTGCTTTTTGCGTTTGCTTTTTTTTGTGTTTTAAATGCGTTTATTTTGGCATATAAAAATTTTACATTTCGTCTTATTTACTACAAAAAACAATATTTACTTTTACATTTCTAAGAAAGACTTATGTATTTTATTCAGTCTTAAAAGGTTTTGGTGTTTTGAATGCACGAGCGAAACATTGACGAAAATTTTGATGAAAATTTAGGTCCATTTTCGCATTTTTTGGTGTCCATTTAATTGCTTTGTCCGCTCTGTGACGTGGCTTGTGGTAAATTATAGTGATAGCTTTTTCGTTCTGTATATACCCTTTTTTATCCATGTATATAAAAACTTCAGGGGGTATATGTTCGGTTTTCATAGTTTTCTCGATATATCTGTCATCGGGGTATGCTATTGGGAATATATAGCTGTTGGATTTTATTTGAGGTATTTTGGCAAAGTAGTTTCTCGTTTGCTTAATTATAAAGTTGTCGATTCTGTTTATGTCTGCTTTGTTATATAATATTTCATTTCTTACATACTTTTTGTACCATGAAGCTTCTGATCTCTTTATTCCTAGACATACTCTTAGACATTTCCTCTCGAATACTCGGATTTCTTCCATTATTAAGGCCCCTATATTATACCATATTTCGTACGTGATAACTGGTCGAATTAATAATTGATAACATATTATTTTTACTTTCGGGTTTAGATTCTGTGCGTAGAAGATCCTTGTGTTCGTCATCCATACTCTTTTTGCTTTCTGTAGTTGTGTGATCGGGTGTATGTTTAATAGTAACCTCTCATCCAAAGTTATTCCTAAGTATTTTACTGCTTTTTATGTTCTGTTACCTCATGTACTAGTTGGCCTCCTTTTATCACGAAGTTTTTGTATCCTTTCATAATTTTTGGGGACACTATTCTTCCTGATTGTCTAAATAGAATTATATAAGCTGGGTTGATTATTATACGTGGTGTATTTATTTTATTATGTTGGTTTTGTGCTCTGATATTTAATTTATACTCTTTAAATTTTGGACATCCTTTGTAGGAAGCTGGATGCCCCACTGTTTTGCAATTTACGCAGAATGGTTTCCTGTCAGTTTGCTCTGATTGTTGCAACTTGATTGCACATTCACCTGGATTGTGTTGTTTGCTGCATTTTACACACCTGTAGCTCATGTTACAGTTGCTTGCTGCATGCCCAAATCTCTGGCATCTCCTGCATTGAGCTTCGCCTTTTCTTATTAATTTCTCCCATCTTATTATATGGTGACCAATGTATTTTATATTGTTTAATTTATCTAAGTCACTGTTAGGGGTTAATTGAACTACAAAAATCGGTAAACTCCTATTTTCCTGTATAGACTTGGATGTTTTAAATTGGCTAACTTTGATGAAGTTGAGGTTCTCACCTGAGCCTATCTTTAGCTCACTGATAATTTCATCTGGTGTAAAAGATTGTGGGTGTCCTTTAATTAGGTGAGTATGGTTTTTCTGCTCTTTTGGCGTAAATGTGTAGTAACTTGTGTTTGCACTGGTGAGTGTTTCCTTTACTTCATCAAAATCTTCTGTTGAATCTAATTGTATTATATGCTTAACATTACTTATGCGCTTAATATGAAACTTTATGTGTTTGGACTTATTTGTAATTAAGCTCATAGTGTCTTTAGAGTCTTGATATAAAATATTTATTGGTGGGGGCTTATTTTTGGGGGCTATATCGTTAACTGTACCTTCATTGACCTTGGTTCGCTGTTGTTTTTCGCTTCTTTCTGCGTTGTGGGTTGTGCTTATATGCGGTGCAGACGTTGTTGGAGTTTTTGATTCTGCTCCGGGTTGAGGCAGTGGTTGTTCCCTTTCCTTTACTCGACTCGCTTGGTTCTACCTTCTCATTACCAAAGTGAATGGGTCTTCTTGAGAACTCATTTCCGGTATAATCTCCATTTGGGGGTTAGGATTTCTGTTACTGTCTGATGCTATTATTTGCTGTGGACTTGCATTTTCCTTGTATTTGGCGATTAGGCTTTTTAGTTCATCCAGTTCCCTTCTTAGTTGTTTGTTTTCATTTGATAGTTTTTCTAATATTGAATTTTCTTCTGGTTCTGGAGACTTCCTCGTTGGCTTTTTATTTTTGGCCATTTTGACTTTTTCGTTTGTCAGAAAGCCAGTTTTCTGTGTTTATTTTAAGCTTCCAATTATTGAAGAATGTTTGAATTTTATGGAATATAGTTTGTAGTTGGTCTTGAATTACTGTGACTTTGTCGCCTGTGATGTAGATGATTATGTCGTCTGCAAATACAATTGCCTTCATTTTAATGCCGTCGTTTAAACCGAATAATTTCAAGAGGTTTGCTGTGATTTGGTTATTAGTATCATTTAGGATTATATGAATATTTTGGATTGATAGGGTTGGGTCCAGTTGTGGAATGGGCGTATGAATGATGGTTGGGTTATGGTTGGTTATTGGTTGTATGTGGTGAGATGTGTTCTTTGTATTCTGTGTATTATTTGAGTTGTTATGTGTGATTTGGCTGTATGAGATATTAGGGTTAACTAGCTTTGCTATTTTATTAATTTTTGATTCAGTTGAGTTTTCCTGTTTTCTTTTTGTATTTGCTTAGATGGATGGGGCATCCTCTATAGGACGCTGGATGACCACTATTTCCACAAAGGACGCAGTGGAGCTTATCTTTGTTTTCGATTAGTTGTTCAGTGTTGTAGCTGTCGATAAGGCACCGTTCGGGCTCGTGTTTTTCTGTGCATTTTACGCATCTATAAGGCAGGTTGCAGTTGTAGGACGAGTGGCCAAGGCCCTAACAGTTCCGGCACTGAACAGTCTTGTTAGTTTTTAGTTTTTCCCAGCGGATTGTTTGGAGTAGTATTTTGTTAATGCGGTTAAGATTATTTGCGTTACTGCTAGGTGATAGATGTACAACAAACATTTGTAGTGTGGTATTTGTCGCTATTGATTTTCTTGTGTGGAATCTATTTACTTTTGTGAATTCTAGGTTTTCGGTGTTGGTGTTGATTAGTTCTTTTAGAAGGTGATCCTCGTCGAAGTTCCCTACTAAATTCTTAATTAAGTAGAGCTGGGGTTTTTCGTATTTGGGAGTGTAGGTGAAGAAGTTTATATTTTTTTGGTTTAGGAGGTTAATGATTATCTTAAAGTCAGCAGGGTTGCCAATATAAAGTATGTGTTGGTCTTTACTGTTTGTTTTTGTGTGAAAGTTACCATTTGGCTTGCATGGCAGGGTTTTGAGGGTTGGTGTCAATCGTGTCCTATGCATTTTGGCCTACAATTGTTATGGGGGGAGGTTTGTTACTGCTTGACACTGTAGGTCCTTGGTTGGATGGTCGGTGGCCTGGCGCTGGTCTAATGACGTTGCTTTCGTCGTTTATGGTGGGGGGTATGTTCGGCTGCGTTGATCGGTGACCTGGCTGCTCCGCGGCTACCAGCCTGTCGTCGGTTTGCCTTCTTTTTTTCTTCGGTTGGGCGAGGGTGAACGGTTCTTCAAGTCTTCTCAAGTCTTAAATTAGTATTGTTCCAGACTAAATGTCTTGCGTTAAAGTCTCCAATTAATAATATTTTGTTCCCCATTTTCAAAACCTTGTCAGTCTCCTTTATTTTAAACTGATTCGATGGGTTACTATACACTCCTATTATATATATGCTGTTAGATAGTATTATACCTAGGCATTCAATTGAGATGTCATCATTTATTGTTAGTGAACCACTTTACAAGAAGTGAGTCTTGTTTCGTTGATTATGAGTATGTCTATTTTTTGTCTATTGATGTACTCTTTGACTTCATTAATTATGCCTTTCAAGCCATTTGTATTCCAGGTACAAATTTTTATGTTTTTATTGGCCATCTAATCTATCATAGAAGCTGACAAATACTTCAAATTGTTGTACTTTTGTTTTGCATTGACTTAATTGCTTTCTAAGCTCTTTTACTACTTTTAGCAGTTCTTTTATATTACAGAGCTTATTTATCTCATTAATTTTATTACCTAGGGCTGACATCTCATTGAGCTCTTCCTTCACGTCACTCTATTGTGCTGTCCGAGAAGCATATGTATTCTCCCTGGTATGTGTCCTATTTGTCCATGCGTTACTTGGTATGTTAGGTTTATGGCCTTTGTTCATATCTGGAAACAGATTGGTGTCTTCTATATTAGGTACTTTTTCTGAATTAGATGTTACCTTTTGTCGATGCATTCCAGTTTTTGACTTCATGGCAATCCATCCTATTCTTCTCAGATAGGCCTCACATATTGTGGCATTCGCTGAATGATCCCCATCACAGTTGATACATTTTGCTGGTTCTTCTTTGGGCTTTTTACAGTCCTTTGTAAGGTGATTTTCAGCACATTTCAGGCATGCTGGATCTGCATAGCAGTTGGAAGTAGCATACCCCCATTCTTACATCTACGGCATTGTGTAGCTCTTCTTTTGGTTGTGTAGTCCTCCTAAGTAACTTTAATATTGCATATATATGGTATTTTTGGTTTAAAAATGCCAGTTTTGTCATGGCTGATACTGAGATCATATATAAAGGGGTTTCTATGCCCTTCATCGCATGTACATTTCTTATAGGGAGACCTTCTGCTGCAAGATCATCGCTTTTCTCTTTTTCTGCCATTTTATGGTGCAGTGCCCTGATGACAAATGTTTTTCTTCTCTCGTTATGTGGCATATACATATGGAATTCTATTTTCTTTCTTTGGTATTCCTCTTTCAATTTATTGTAATCTTCCTGTGTTGTTGTGAAAACCTCTGTTTTATCTTTGTGATATTTTATATAATATTTACTTTCTAATATCTGCTTCAACATGTGTGTAAATTTTGCATGACTTTCTGTATTCCGATGAATTACTATGGGAGTTGGCTTTTTTCCTTTAGATTTATCCATTTGTGTTTTACTTATTGGTTTTCTACTTTCACTTACCCCTTTATTATCGGTGTCCATGTCAGATTCTTCTTCTCCTGTCATTGTCTTTTTCATCAATTTTCAGGTTAGTAGCGCCAGTGATGACGCTTTCTTGTGGATTGAGGTTACGTTGGTGTGCTATTTCTTATGACTTTATTGCTATAGTTAAAGTCTTGACTATTTAACTTTTGCTGTTTTGTGTGTTATCAATTTATCACACTATTGGCTTACTAATACCTTCAGCCTTAATTTTGACCAGCGTTAACCTTTTCGTATTAAGCAAAGGAGATCTCGCATGGCGATCGAACGAGAACCGGTGCTGGTGATCGGTGATCAGACGAGAACCGGTGCTTTCTGTGTAATATGATCGTTGACGGACTAATCTCCTTCAACTGACCTAACTAGGCACGGTATTACTTCAACTGGGCTGGGCAGGACAATGTGTATCTACTTCTGAACGGATAAAAATGTTACATGCGCTCACCATTAATGGGTAAGGTTAATTTGTTGATATTTAACTGTGTATTATAAAATTTAATTGCACTTTCTGCTATATATTCTTTTACATATTCTATGTTAGCTTCTTCATGCAAATCTTTGATTTTAACATATCTATTTTTATTAAGTACTAATCTAAGACATGTATTTTGAAAACATTGTAGCCGGGTGATATTAGCTTTGGTTGTAATTCTCGATACAGGTGAGGCGCAAAGTATAATTGGTCTAATTATACTTTTGTATGTTAATAACTTATTATTCTTGTTTAGTTTTGAGCCTCTAATCATTAGTGAATAAAGGTTTTTCATGGCAACGTACCCTTTCATGAGAATTCCATTTATATTATCCATACGTTAACATAGAATCAACTATTATTCCTAGATACTTAACTGAATGTTTAATCTATATACTATTGTTATAGATGTTTATTGGTTGGATGATTTTATTACCAGTTTGTTTTTTAGAGAAAACTGTAACTTCTGATTTATTAGCATTAAGTGTAATTTTCCATTTGTTATAATATTCTTCAAGCAATTTGGCATGAATTTGAATCTGTTTTGCTGCTACTATTGCATTAAAAGAGTGAGCATATATAACGGTATCATCTGCATATGTTGCCATATTTGTTTTTGGGAATAGTGTTATGTCATTAAGATATATATTGAAGAGTGCTGGACCCAATATTGATCCCTGGGGTACACCAGCTCTTATGCGTTGTTCTTCTGATTTTGCAATAATTGTGTTAAATTGATAAATTTTAATCTAAGCTGCTTTCATTGTGTTCTTTGCCAATCATGTCTCACACTATTTCTAACCCGTATTAAATCCAAGATATCACCTGGTAATTGCTCTTTAAAACTATTAATTTCCCTTTTCTGTATGACCTTAGTAAGAGAGTTTTTTATTTAAGTAGTTAGTTCTGTTACTGCAGTTTCTAGTTCCTTTATTGTATTAATCTTATTATTAATTTTTATATATTCATCTAATATCTTCCTGAATTTTTTCGAGTCTATTTTTATATGTAAATATTTCCTTTTTTGGTGTATTTATTATTGTATTTCCTAATCGGAGAGTGACTGGCCTTTTGTCAGAATGTAACTCATTTTCTACAAACACTTCTGAAATATTTTGAATGCCCTTATTAATTGCTAAATCTATTGTTGGTGTCATCCTGTTCGTAGGATAATGTGTCGTTTCGTTTGGATATATTAACGCACAATTATTTTCTTGGACAAATTTATGAAGCGTAGTGCCATGCTTATTAGCTACATGAAAATTCCAAGCTTGATGTCTTGCATAAAGATTGCCTACTAATACACCTTGCCACTAACATTTAACAGATTCCCTATATCTGTAACCTTAAAGTAATTCCTAGGATTATTATTTTGCTTTGGGTCTATAATTTTATGTGGTATATGCTGTTTAATTAATAAAGCTATACCTCTTGCTGCATATTTTCAACATTTTTTTAGAGTGATATAGTTTTTGACTTTTAAACTATCACTGTCTCAGTTTTGTTTCATTTATGCACATAATATCAATATCTTTTTGAACTGGAAAATCTATTAATTCTGCTAATTTATTTTTTATACCATTTGCATTCCAACCACAAATCGTCTGAACCTTACTCGTTCTATTTGTTGACAGAATTTTACAAATTGCTCAAACTTTTGAATAGCTGTTCTACACCTAGTCATATATTCATTTAATTTTTTCACTGCTTCTAACATTTTATTAATATTAATGTGCTCATTTAGTTTTCTAATTACGCCTGTTAATTCAAATAGCTGAGAGAGTTCATTCGTCTTGTCTTCTTTACTCGAAAGTCCCAATCTTGATGCTTCTTGCTGTTTCCATTTCATCTCATTTGCCTAAGATATCGAGCCGTTTTCAATATGTGTCCCTTTTAATTTTTGGTATTGTGCTTCGTAATTCTCAGTTGCTTTTTCCTTTTCCACTTCCTTTTGCCTAAGTTTAGGTTGATGTTTAGTAACACTGTTCCTTCTGATCCATTCCAGTCTACTCTTATATGCGTTATATACTGTTGTGTTAGCGGTATGATTTCCACCACAATTGATGCACTGTGCTGGCTCCTCCCTGGGTTTCGTGCACTCTTTCGTTATATGTTTTCCCGTACATTTTAGACACGCAGGATCTGCAAAGCAGTTTGAAGCCGAATGCCCCCATGTTTTAAGCTTGTCGTAACAGGAACTGTTACCATATAACGCGGTCGCACTGGGTGCTTTCTGCGTAGTATAATTATTGACGGAGTACTCTCCTTCAACTGGACTGATTAGGCACGGTATTCCTCCAACTTGTCTGGCCAGGAGCAATGTGTATATACTTCTGAACGGACAAAAATGTTACGTGCGCTCACACATCCTTAATCGATTTTGTCTACAATATAGTCCAAAACAATATCACTCTCACGACAAGCGTATTGGACCTCTTTTGTTATCAGTAATGCTGATGATACCTTTAAATCTCCTGCGAAACATGCGATCACTGTTTTAGACGAAGCATGTCAAAAAATTCAAAAAAAAATTATGCCAACAATACACGGTGTTCCCAGGCGGTCCACCCATCCAAGTACTGACCGTGCCCAATGCATCTTAACTTCGGTGATCAGACGAGAACCGGTGCTTTCTGCATAGTATGATCGTTGACGGAGTATTCTACTTCGACTGGTCCGACTATGGTCAGTATTACACCAGCTAGTTTGGCCTAGGGACAATGTGTATCTGCTTCTGAACGGATAAAAATGTTACTTGCGCTCATACATCCTTAACCGATTAAGCCTACAATATAGTCTAAAATAATATCTTTCCCATGACAAACATATTGGCCCTCTTTTGTTATCAGTAATGCTGATAATACCTTTAAATTAAAATTTTTTGTTGTTGTAACATATTTATTGCACTTTGTATAAAATGTATACATTACATATGTAGCATAACCATGTATACAATGCACTGTACTCTTATTGCTTAACAACTAGTACCTGCTTACATGATAAGCTTAACCTACTGTATGTGTATAGTATGTTCGCTTACAATTTTGCTTAATACCCTGCTCTGGTTGTTATTATAATTAACAATAATGACTGAGGTGCAGGAAAGTAATATATGGTGCTCGAAAAAACCTGCCTTTAAAAGTTATACCTATATAATATATATATAACTTAATTAGAATACTGTGATCAGTCTTTTGTGTTTCATTCCTGATGGAATACTTGCAAAGATTGATACGGTAATTTGTGCTTAAGTCTAAACGGAAGGTTATAACTTCCGATTTCTGTTACATTTTCTGTTAGTTCGTTGTTTCCTAGCTGATTGGTATAGAAACGTTCTGCTAGTTCTCTTATATGATCTATAATTAATGGTATATCAGTCTTTACGTGTAGATCCTTAATTCTAGCGTACCTATTCTCAGATAACATTAATCTAAGGCACTTATTTTGATACACTTGAAGTAGTTTAATATTTGTTTGGGAAGCTCCACACCATACAGGGCAGGCATACAGGATAGTGGGTCTAAGTATCATTTTATAAATTACTTTCTTATTCATTCTAGATAAATTTGGAGAAACCATTAGAGGATATACTTTTTTTTGTATAGAATAACCTTTGCGCAGGACTTGTTTGATATGTTGCTTATATGTTAGCTTATTGTCTAGATGTACTCCTAAATACTTTGTACTATTTGATGATTGTGTTTTGTAATTGTATACTTTAATTGGCTGCTAGATTTTGACATCTCTATGTTTTTTGCTAAACACTATTACTTCTATTTTACTGGCATTTAGGGAGATTTTCCAAAAGTCATAAAATTTAGTTAATAAGTCTACTTGTATTTGTATTTGTTTAGCTGCTACTACTGCACTAAATGAATGTGCGTAAATCGCTGTATCATCTGCGAACAATGCTAAATTTGTTTTTGTGAATGTTGGTAAGTCGTTAATGAATATGTTGAATAGATTGGGCCCTAATACAGATCCTTGCGGTACGCCTGCTCTGACTTTGCGTTTTTGACTGGTAATCCCATTTACGTCAACCTGCAGTTTTCTATTTCTTAGGTATGAATAGACCCATTTGATTAGAGGAGTCGGATATTGGTATTTAATCATTTTATGGGTAATTCCCTCAAACCAAACTCTGTCGAACGCTTTTTCAATGTCTAATAGTAACATAACAGTTACATTATTTTTGTTAAAGTTGGTACTAATGTCATTGACTATTCGAGTTACCTGTTGCACTGTGTTATGGTACTTTCTGAATCCAAATTGATGTTCGTTTATAATATTGTTTCTTTCTTCGTGTTCTCTTAGCCTCTTCAGAATGACTTTTTCTGTTATTTTGCTCATGGTTGGAAGTAAACTGATTGGTCTGTAGCTACTCGGTTCGGCACTGTTCTTTCCGGCTTTTAATATTGATATGATTTTTCCTGTCTTCCAATAACTTGGAAAGTGTGTTAGTTTTATTATGGCATTGATTATGTATATAAGTTGCACTATTGGTTTTCTACCTAGCTGTTTGAAAATAATATTTTGAATTTTGTCCATCCCAGGGGCTTTACGCGATGGGAGTTTCTTAATTATTTCTTTAACTTCCGCAGGTGATGTTACGTATTTTGACCAATCTTCATTAGAGGCTTCATTTATATACTGCTGTACCTGATTTCTTATGTTGGTTTGTTCATGAGTATTGTTACTAATGTCTAGGTTATGGACTTCTTCAAATTGAGATGCAAGCATGTTAGCCTTTTCTATATCCGTTATAGCCTCCTCACCATTCTTTACAATAGTGGGTATAGGTTTAAATTCATTTTTAAATATTTTGGTCATTCTCCATAATGAGTTATTATTTACATTTAGTTTTTGCACTTTCTTTCTCCAGGTTTTATTTCTATGGTTTATGATAGTTGAGGTGATCAGACGAGAACCGGTGCTTTCTGCGTTTTGTTTTTGTTTTAAAGCGTTTATTTATGGCTACACAGTAATTATTTATAATGGTATAAACTTTAAATAAACAAAAAGTAAACTTAACTTCGCTTAGTTCTAGAGACTTTTGACACTACGTTCAGTTTTATGTTTTACGGTTTAGTATTACGATAGATATTGCTATATTACCGCTCGTTATATCTTTCTTATCACTAGATATTTTCTTTGGTCAATGAGGTCATTTTTCTTTTTCTTTGAGCTATACTCCCCAAAATAGCCAGTAAAAAAGGAGCTAACATCACAGTTTTTTCTTACGAACTATGATGAAATGAATAATACAACAATTATAACAGGAAAAAATATTTACAAAAGGGAAGAGAAGCAGGAAGGAGAGGAGTTTGCTACTCCTATGTAACGTTATTAATTTTAGATTATCTTTACTTTATTTGCATACGATAAGCCTGGTTTAATAAAAGCTGGGTTAGTTATTATCTTCGGTGCATTAGATTTATTTAAGTTTTTCTGTGTGAGCAGATTTAATTTGTATTCTTTAAATTTTGTGCACCCTCTGTATGAAGCGGGGTGACCTTCTGTATTACAGTTTACGCAAAACGGTTTGATGTTATGATCATTTATTATATCTTTTGTTACTTTGCACTCACCTGGTTTGTGTGACTCTTTGCATTTCACACATCTGTAATTTAAATTGCAATTAATTGCAGAGTGTCCAAATCTCTGGCACCTCCTGCACTGAGCATCACCTTTCTTATTTAATTTCTCCCACCTTATTACACGGTGGCTGATGTATCTTATTTCATTTAATTTTTTGAGATCGCTGTTTGCTGAAATTTTAATTAAGTATATTGGGAGGGTGCGCCCTTCTTTTATTGATTTTGGTGTTTTAAATCTACTTGCGCTGTCAAAATGTATTTGTTCCTTGTTCATGTTCTGCAGCTCTTCCAGAACTTCTTGCTCGCTGAAGGACTCTGGGAGCCCTTTGATCAAGAAGTTATGGTTTTTTAGTACCTTAGGGGTGTAAGAATAAAAACTTGTTTTCGCTTCCGCTAATCTTTCTTTGGCTTTTAGGAAATCCTCTACCGTATTGAGCTGCAGAGCATGCTTTGCTTTACTGACTCTCTTAATATGAAAATTATTTTCATTACTATTATGACTAATTAGTTGTAATGTCTCTTTTGGGTCTTGATATAATATGTTAATAGGGGGTGGTTTAGTTGATGTTACTTTTGAGTGGGTTACTTCCCTTATTTTCTTATTCTTCTGTGTAGATTCCTTGCTTTGTGTAGAAGTCATCTTGGTGGTCGGTAGGGCTGGCTGTGTGGGGGTCGCTACCTTTTCTTGTACCATCATGTTGTTGGTGTTTGTTGCTCTTCTTTTCTCGTTTCTCTTCTTTAATACTTGGTCTGTCTAGGAACAATGTGTATCTACTTCTAGACGGAGAAAAATGTTACTTGCGCTCGCACATCTTTTTACCAATTTTGCATTTTACGTATACACATCCTTAATCGATTTTGACTTCAATATAGTCCAAAATAATATCCCTCTCACAACAAACATATTGGCCCACTTGTGTATTCAGTAATGGTGATAATACTTATAAACCTCACGCAAAAATACGATCACTGTCTTAGAAAAGGCATGTCGTAAAAAAATTCAAAAAGTAATTGTGCCAACAATACACGGTGTTCCCAGGCGGTCACCCATCCAAGTACTGACCGTGCCCAATGCAGCTTAACTTCGGTGATCAGACGAGAACCGGTGCTTTCTGCGTAGTATGATCGTTGACGGATTAATCTTCTTCAACTGGTCTGACTAGGGAGGGTGTTACTCCAACTGCTCTGACCAGGGACAATGTGTATCTACTTCTGAACGGATAAGAATGTTACTTGCGCTCACATATCTTTTTTCCAATTTTGTATTTTACACATACACCCTAATATGAGGTCAATGTATGATCCGTAACGCGGAAAGGATGGTATTGCCGTATGTAACAGATTTATCCTAAACCTAACGTCATTATTTTCTGACCAGTCTTTTAACGCTATACCACGTTCATCATTTATTGTATTTGACCACATATTATGCTTTGCATTGAAATTTCCTGCTGTAACGTAATAATTTGATTGAGAGATTAAGTTCAATTCATCAAATATTTTTTCTTATTCTTCTCTAAACGTAGAGGTGGGCCCTTTCTTTGCATATATCGCGATTATTAGGAGTTTATTATTGTCTGTCGTGTTAAGTTTTACTATCGTTGTTTCTAAAAGTTGTGTTTTCAGGTTTAGTTTCACGATTTTGTGTTTTAAGTTTTGTTTTATTATTATTGCTGTGCCTCCTCCCTGTTTGTTATTTGCCCTATCGTTTCTTATTACTTTATAATTTTTGAAATATAACGTGTGTTTTTCGTTTAATTTAGTTTCATTAAGCATCACGATATCCGGATTCTTTTTCTCCATTAGAAGTGTTAGAGCTATTCGTTTACTATTACTTATTAGTGAATTTATATTAGCTGATATTAGCTTTAGTTTTTTTACTTCTACTTGGTTATTATTGAATGTAACTGATGTTTGTTAGCGTTTGTGCTAGCTGGTTAATTGATGTGCTCATTGTTTCTAATTTGGTAGCGAATGACTCTATTATTTTTTCTAATCTTTCAGTTCTAATTTGTATGTTGTGTATGTTGCGTTGTTCATGGGTACTACTTATTGTATTTGCTGCGTTAGTAACCTGGTTTGGTACGATGCCTGGGCGCATGTTGTTACCTATTCCTTTTGTTTTATTTGCATACGATAAACCTGGTTTAATGAAGGCAGGGTTAGCAATAATTCTAGGTGCGTTAGACCTATTTATGTTTTTCTGTGAGTTTAAATTTGATTTGTAATCTTTATATTTCGGACATCCTCTATAAGATCCAGGGTGACCTTCTAAATTACAATTTACACAATAAGGTTTGGTTTTGTCATTATCTGATATATTTTTATCAATTGTGCACTCACCTGGTTTGTGTGGATCGTTGCATTTTACACACCTATAATTGAGATTGCAATTTATTGCCGAGTGTTCAAACCTTTGGCACCTCCTGCACTGAGCATCGCCTTTTTTATTCAGTTTTTCCCATCCTATTATGTGGTGGCTATTGTATCTTATTTCAATTAGTTGCTTAAGGTTACTACACTGCGTATCAAAAGTTTAGACGCACCCTATTTTTTAAATAAAAACACAGCTCCTAATGAATCTTTCATTGATCCTTTTGTCGAATGTTTATAATACTTCGAAAAATTATGATTACAACCAAAAACATTGAAATTTGGTACTACAGGAAAGCATTTTTAGCTTATCTCGGCATCACAGCAATTGCGTTCGTTCCACCGAAAATGAACAGCATTGGATATCAGTCAGTGTTTAAAGACAATTTGCTACCCTATATCCGCCGTTTTCCAAGCATTAAATTCGTTTTCGAACAAGACAATGCTTCCGTTCATACGAGTAGAAGCACAAAGAAGTAGCTCGAAGAGCAAAATCTTGATGTTATGGCCTGGCCATCTCGTTCACCGGACTTAAATCCGATAGAGAATTTATGGGGAATCCTCGTTCGCGATGTTTATGCAGATTGTCGCCAATACAGTTCAGTTGATGAACTCAGAAATGACATTATGACAGCATGGGCCAGAATCAAGCCCGAAACCATAAAAAATTTAATCGCGAGCGTACCAAACCGAATTTTTTTAACAATACAGGGTTTCGGTAGTTATACAAAATACTAGTCGTTATGTAAAATTGTAAAATTTGTCGAATAAATAAGCTTTGTTAAGTGCGTCTAAACTTTTGATACGGCCGTTTTTCACCTTTAGATAAAAAATACTATCTTGTAGTGCCAAATTTAAAAATCTCTAGTGGTAATCATAGTTTTTCAAGGTACTGTAAACTGTCGACAAAAAAAATCAATCGAAGACTCATCGGGGTTGCGTTTTTGTTAAAAAAATAGAGTGCGTCTAAACTTTTGATACGCAGTGTATCTGCTGACAATTGAATTAAATAAGTTGGTAGGATACGCCCTTCTTTTGTTGATTTTGCGGTCTTAAATCTAATTACTTTTAATATTTGTAGTTGTTCGCTGTTCGTACTCTTCAATTCTTCCATAATTTCCTGCTCGTTGAAGGTTTCTGGAAGTCCTTTGAGCAAGAAAGTATGGTTTTTTAATGCCTTAGGTGTATATGAATAGAAACTAGCTTTTGCTTCCGTTAATTTCTCTTTTGCTATTTCAAAGTCATCAATATTATTTATTTGAAGAGCATGATTGGTTTTACTGATTCTCTTAATATAGTAAGAATTTGGATTACAATTTTGACTGATTAACTGAATTGTTTCCTTGGGGTCTTGATACAAGATATTGATTGGAGGGGGTTTTGTAACCTTTCTATTTAAGTTGTTCCCTTCCTTTGTTTGCGTCTTGTTCTGCGATGCGTTGGCTCTGGTCACTGTCTGTTGACGTTGAGGCTTCTTCTTGCAACTACAGTAACTTCGTGGCGTTAATTGCTCTTCCTTTTTCGTTCCTGCTTTTTAGTACCTGGATGAATCCTTCCTATTGAATGGTTTGGTTGTCATCCGGCGATATCTGGGACTGAGACTGGTTGTTATAGACCATCGCCTCGTTTGGTTTGCTTTCTTTTTTTAAATCTTCTATTATTTTGGTCAGTTTGGCTAATTGTTCTCTAAGTTCGGTGTTTTCTTTTTTCAGGTTCCCCATAATTTCATGGTTAACCGGTATTTGCGGTGCCACTGTGATCTTCGGCTGGCCACGTTTTTCGACTTTGTTCGAATTGCTTTTCGTCGTATTAAGTTTATTTTTATGAAAACTTACTTCTTTTTCTTTTTCAGAGTTCGGTATTTTTACTGAGCTGCCTGCTTTTATTGGCGTTTCGATGAATTTTTTGTATAATCTTAATTGCGCCTCTTGCCACGTGGAGTGTTTTGAGGTTATGTCGTTTCTCTCAGCTTTCTTTTCTGTACTTTTCTCTTCAGTTTCATTGAACATGAGTTCCTCAGATTTCTCCAGGTTGTGGCTCTGATGTGACAGCAATTTTCTTTACTTTAGTTCACTTTTAGTTCACTTTTGTGTAAATTTTTTACAATTCGGAACTTGGTTGATTGTTCCACGGTGTTGCACGCTTGGTGTCGCTCGTACGACTGGTGCTTTCTGCGTAGTCTGATCGTTGGCGGAGCAATGTGCTTCGACTGGTCTGACTATGGTAGAATTAATTTCAACAGGCGGCTCAGGGTCACTCAGCCCCTCACGCGCCTTTCTGGTGAGTTCCCTCACCGCGGCAGTTTCCTGTGCGCGAGGAACGCACTTGCAGCGCGTGTGAAATATAAAAGATTTTTACATCTCTGAGGTATTAAAAATGTTGAATGATAAAAATACTTGTATTGTTAGTAAATTCGAATGTACAGGTACATTTGAGAAGAAAACGAACTCTATCATTTTCACTATGATAAGAAAAAATCAAATTCACGTACAAGCAGGGAAAAGACTAAAGACGTACAATTCCATCGTACCGAGAGCCTATACGCTTCCAAAAACCCATAAAGAAACGTTGTCTTAGAGAATTATTGTTTCTTCTATTGATGGCCTTACATACAAGTTATCAATGCTTTTAGCGGATATTCTATCTTAAATAGTAAGGAATTCTCCTTATCACACCATAGACAGTTGGCATTTCGCCAAGGACATTAGACCGTTCGAAATCCCTGACGATTCGTCTGGATTGATTTCTCTCAATGTCACGTCTCTTTTCACTAATGTTCCAATTGACTTAGCCATACAGGTGTTACATTTTCGTTGGGATGAAATCAAACTACATACCACGATGGATCAGGATGATTTTCTTCAAGCGGTTAAGTTTGTGTTGGAAGCCAAAGTCTTTTTGTTCAATGGGGTCTACTATAAACAGGTGTTTGGAACAGCTATGTGTAGGATGGGGCCTCGTTCAATAAAACTCGGGTATAATGAAAGTAAAAATATGTTTATTCGATAGGCAGCGGCCGACCGACGACTAACGACTCAACGACCGACTGTCGATCCTTGACGAACGACGCTTTTTCCCAAAACAAGTGCGAGTCTACCGGCTCGCTACGGCTGGGCGATACACCTCTACTCGCTCCTTGCTCCTGATACTTCGCCGCGCTATGTTATGTTGTAAACATATTAATGGCATACATATTCCCTACATATGGGATCCCCAATCTCACCTGTCATTGCTAATATCGTGATGGAAAGGTTAGGAGAACTATCTATATCAAAATTACCTTTCCAACTTATCTTCTATAAAAGATATGTGGATGACATTATAACTTGTCTAAAATTAGAAGATCTACAATTGGTATTGGACACTTTTAATGGTTTCCATGAAAGACTTCAATTCACACATGAAGTTGAAAACAATTTTTGTCTTAATTTTCTTGACATTAGTGTTATTAGATCTGAAAGTAAATTCAAAACGAATTGGTTTCACAAATTTAGTTGGTCTGGGAGATATATAAATTTCTGTTCATTCCATCCCATACAACATAAGATTGGATTAATAGAGTTTGATAGATCGTGCCATCTTGTTCTCTAATCCTGAATATCGGAAAAACAATATGATGTTAATCCGTAACACTTTGAAGCGCAATTGTTAATCGTCTCAGTTAGTATCTACCATTATCAAGGAACGAATATTTAAAATTTACCACCCTACATTATTTGAAGATCGAAAAGATAAAAGAATCAAGGAAATGGGTGCGCTTAGTTGGAAAAACACTGTAGTTGTTCCATATGTTAACAATATCTCTAACGATATGAAAAGAATATTTAGAGAGTAGGAATACACACTATTTTTAAAATCCCTTGTGTCCTTAAAAAATTGTTTCCAATTGTTAAAGACAAATTACCAATGTCTAAAAGTTTTAACATAGTTTATTCAATTCCATGTATGGGATGCAACCAGGTATACATAGGACAAATATCCAGACATTTAAAAAAAAGAATTCATGAGCATAAGAAAAATATCTTTCTACCTCCTTCACGACACACTGCATTAACAAAGCATTCTGTGGAATTTGATCATAAATTTGACTTTGACAACGCAGAAGTTGTTGATAATGAAGCAAAATTACATCAAAGAATTCTTTTAGAAACGCTTCATATGATTAAACATCACAGCGTAAACTTTAGGTATGAAACACCTAAAGTACAAGATTATTACGCAACATTACTGAGCAAGTAATGTTTTATGATGAAGCTTTCTTATAAAGGAATTATTCTTGTTTCCTCTCTTGATTTATGATCAATAGATTTGATTACATACAATTTCCCAATATGTATGTATTTTTTCAACAATAGAATGTTAAATTATTACATTTTATCACATGTGGTATTCTGTGAGTTAAGTAAGGAGTTAGTGAATTTTACACATTTGAAATTAACAGTTTTTACCGCCTTGAATTCTGATTGGTCATATTGTCAACCACGACCTTATTGGTGTTTGTCGTTATGTTTACCAGTGTAACCTAGTAAACCGATAACCGACATGTGTCTCGCACGCATCACGTTACTGTTTCCTCCCGATTAGCTTAATTTTACAAAGCAAATAAGTAGTTTTTTTTTGCCAATATCATTTACATAATAAATAGTCGTATGTTTCTATTTCTCCAAATCTTCTTCCAGACGCATATGTATAAATTATCTTCCTTGAAAATGATCTAAACCTTAGATCGAAACGTCGAATCGTTTAGTACATTTAATTGCGAAATAGCTTTTTTGTTTCAAAATAGACCAAACCATTGCGCCGATATCATTTATTAGAAGTGATTACATCTAATTACGGTCGATATTTAAAATTTTTCATATAACTATCAGTGTATTCGTAAAGTAACCTGTAGTTTCACTTATATCATTTGGAGCTTCAGCTAAATTTGTTTGAGTAAATATTGCAACTGCATTATTCTCTCGGATATCTGCACGTATTTCCTCTTTTATCAATTCGGTGTCCCTCTCCACAATCCTGTTCAATTGCGATCGGCCGACGTTTGTGTTTAAGTTATTTATTGGCATAAAGTGTGCTCCTAGTATGTCTAGTTTGTGGCTTGCTTCCGATATTATGAAGTTTTCTGATCTTTTTTTAAGTAAAACGTTTAGATTTATTTTAGCTGAGTTTAAAAGATGCCTACTGTTTTGAGGAATTATTAGAGATGGAATTTCCATATTGTATTTCTTCCTAAAAACTCGGTTGACTTCAGGCAATAGAGCTTTAGAATTATTGACGGAAATGTTTTTTATCTTTTTTCCCCAGTAATCGTTTACTGATTTAGTATATTCGTATCATATTTCTGCACTGATGTCTTTTAAGAGATGTTTCAGTGTAACATGTTTATAATGATTACTGAAATTTTTATTAAATCTGTGTAATTGAGACAGAATGTAGCTTTTATACTTTTGTAATTTACGAATTTTTGGGTTTAGATATACTTCTGTAGCGTTTTGAACTTTGATTTTTGACACTTTTTTTTTCTATGGCTGATTTTATGTTGTTCTGAATAAGCTCTAGGAACGTCTCTATTTCATTATTGAGAAGATTCTGTTATTTGTAATGTGGTGAGAGTTATCTTTATTTAATAATTTTTGGAACTTTACCCACTTTGCTTTGCTGTAATCGAATTTATTGTTTATATTTTTGGTATCAGGTTCGAAACCGCTCTCATTTTCTAATACGAATGTGGTGAGAATTGCGTCATGGTCACTACCAAATTTTATGTTTTTAAGTTTTACATTATCTGAGTTCTTGTTATGAAACGATAGTCTTGTATCTACTAACATTAAATCTAGGAACGAGCCTTTGCTCAGAAAGGATGGCTGTTTTGACGAATACATTTTTAGTTTGCACTTTATATCATTTTTGTCTATCCAAGTCTTGAGCAAAACTCCTCGGTTGTTATTTTTAGTGTTTCGCCAATTAACATTTTCTGCATTAAAGTCGCCCGCTATTATATAATAATTAGAAGATTTATCTAATTCAAGGTTTGAGAAGATTATTTCTAGTTCTGGAATAAACTCTTTTCTATAACCACTGGGTGCATATAATTGATGCAAGGTATAACTTATTCTTAGACTTAAGATTAATGGGTATTATATTACTTTCTATGAACTTACAATGATTGGCTAAGGTGATATGTTTAAGTGTAACTTGCTTTTTTATTAGAATTGCTGTACCACCTCTTGAACTAGTGTCTGATCTGTCATGTATTTTGTAATTTTGTGATTTTTGTTTGTTGCTGCATTACTATTGATACTGATACTGATGCTGATTGATTGCATTACTTTGATATAGCAGCGTGTTCTCTTCTCTTTATATTGTTACTCTTCTTTCTGTTTTGCTGTAAATTTCTTCTTATTGGTAACGAGTTTTAAACATCCCTTATAAAAGACAGGATGACCAAAGCTGTTGCAATTGACACGAAAAAGCTTTTCATTGCTTGTTTTATTGTCTGCTGAGATTTTACATTATCCAGGAATATACCCTTCATTGCATTTCACACAATTATAGGCTAGATTGCAGTTTATTGCTCCATGCCCTAATCGCTGACATCTTTTACATTGGATGGTTTCATTGCGACCCATCTTTTCTCATAATACTACTTGATGTGTCACATATTTTTTTTGCTTGAATAGCGAAGACTGGCTATCTGGTCTAATTATACAAGGTTATTATGTCTAGAAAGTGTAGTAGAGAATCTAATAAATACTTTAATAAAATTTAGGTCTTTTATCTTTAAAGCTTTTAGTTCTTCAAAAACTTCTTCTTTAGAGAAACTACCACTGATTTCCTTAAGTAGAAATGTAGGAACCTTTCCCTCTTTTAGTATAAAGGAGAAGAAGTTAGTATCTGCCTTTAACAAGGCCCTCACCTTCTTGTGATCTTCTGTGGATTTTAAATGTATGAAATGATGTAAAGCACTTCTAAGTTTGATATGAAATTTAATGTTGCTTAATTCGTTATTTATTAGGTTCTTTGTATCTTTCGGCTTTTGATAAGCAATATTTATTGGCAGTGGTTTATAATTTTTTGGTTCCATTGTACATGTACCTGTATGATAATCAGTGTTGATTTTACTTTGAACTACGCCTTTCGACAAAGCTTTGACAGTCTCTATTCTTCTTTTTGAGATTTGTTATAAATGATACATTGGATACATTGTCTGTACCCATCTTCTCATCATCTTGTGTCGAAAGGACTCAAAATCTGTTTTCAGTGTTTCTTTTACGCGTTACTTTGGTGGGTGTTTTTTGATTTAAGATCTTCTTTAACCTTTTTACTTCTTCAATTAAGGGTCTAAGGTTATTTATTTCTTTTCTTAGCTTATCATTTTTTTCTACCAACAATACTGTTTTGTCTTGTAGTCCAATCCTATGCATGCAGCTGGTTTTTCTACATTTTCATTTTCTTGTTCTAAAAATGGTCTTCCATTTTTTCCTATGTGGGTGTTCGGTTTTGGATTCAGAATTTTTCTTCTTAATCCGACGATTTTATACTTTTTCCGCAGCAAAAGAAATACATCACTAAGGAATAAGTCGCTGACCACGCTTTCGGTGTTCCTCTTTGTATAGGTTAGGGTATCGCCCACGTGTTCTTGTTTCACGTAACACTCATTTCTGGGTGTTTCTGATTCATTTTCTTTGTTGTTATCTTCAATTATGGTTTACCCTCGAGGGTACGTATATCTATAATTGTCCAAGCTTAGTTTTATTCACTAAGAATTATAAAAATATGCTATCGTTTAAGAGGCATGTGTACAGTCCGCACTACGCGCGCGCCCTCCGGTGCCTTCTGCGTAGTACGATCGTTGACGGAATACTGTACTTCCACTGGTTTGACTAGGGACAATGTGTATCTATTACTAAACTCATAAACATGTTACATGCTCTTATACATACTTTTCCAAATTTTGTACTCTACACCTACACATCCTTTACTGATTTTGTCTACAGTATAGTCGAAAATAGTATCCTTCTTATGACAACCGTATGGGCTTTCCTTTCTATTCAGTACTACTCATAATATTTTTAAACCTCACGCAAAAGAATGCGATCACTGTCTTAGAAAAGGCATGTCAAATAAAAATTCAAAAAGGGATTATGCCAACAATACACGGTGTTCCCAGGCGGTCACCCATCCAAGTACTGACCGTGCCCAATGCAGCTTAACTTCGGTGATCAGACGAGAACCGGTGCTTTCTGCGTAGTATGATCGTTGACGGAGTAAACTACTTCGACTGGTCTGACTAGGGACGGTGTTACTCCAACTGCTCTGGCCAGGGACAATGTGTATCTACTTCTGAGCGGATAAAAATGTTACTTGCGCTCACATATCTTTTTTCCAATTTTGTATTTTACACATACACATCCTTAATCGAGTTTGGCTTCAATATAGTCCAAAATAATATCCCTCTCACATCGAACATATTAGCCCACTTGTGTATTCAGTAATGGTGATAATACTTATAAACCTCACGCAAAAATACGATCACTGTCTTAGAAAAGGCATGTCGTAAAAAAATTCAAAAAGTAATTGTGCCAACAATACACGGTGTTCCCAGGCGGTCACCCATCCAAGTACTGACCGTGCCCAATGCAGCTTAACTTCGGTGATCAGACGAGAACCGGTGCTTTCTGCGTAGTATGATCGTTGACGGAGTATTCTACTTCGACTGGTCTGACTAGCGACGCTGTTACTCCAACTGCTCTGGCCAGGGACAATGTGTATCTACTTCTGAACGGATAAAAATGTTACTTGCGCTCGCACATCCTTAACCAATATTGTCTTCAATATAGTCCAAAACAATATTCTTCTCACGACAAAAGTATTGGCCTTCCTGTGTATTCAGGAATGCGGATAATATTTTTAAAACTCACGCAAAAATACGATCACTGTCTTAGAAAAGGCATGTCGTATAAAAACTCAAAAAGGAATTGTGCCAACAATACACGGTGTTCCCAGGCGGTCACCCATCCAAGTACTGACCGTGCCCAATGCAGCTTAACTTCGGTGATCAGACGAGAACCGGTGCTTTCTGCGTAGTATGATCGTTGACGGAGTAAACTACTTCGACTGGTCTGACTAGGGACGGTGTTACTCCAACTGCTCTGGCCAGGGGCAGTGTGTATCTACTTCGGGACGGATAAAAATGTTACTTGCGCTCATATATCTTTTTTCCAATTTTGTATTTTACACATACACATCCTTAATCGAGTTTGGCTTCAATATAGTCCAAAATAATATCCCTCTCACATCGAACATATTAGCCCACTTGTGTATTCAGTAATGGTGATAATACTTATAAACCTCACGCAAAAATACGATCACTGTCTTAGAAAAGGCATGTCGTATAAAAATTCAAAAAGGAATTATGCCAACAATACACGGTGTTCCCAGGCGGTCACCCATCCAAGTACTGACCATGCCCAATGCAGCTTAACTTCGGTGATCAGACGAGAACCTTTTTTTTTTTTTTTTTTTTTTTGTAACATATTTATTGCACTTTGTAAAATGTATACATTACACATGTAGTATAACCATATATCCAATGTATTGTACTCTTATTGCTTACAACTAGTACCTGCTTACATGATAAGCTTAACCTAGAGATATTACTATAAGTGTATATTATGCTCGCTTGCGATTTTACTTCATACCCTGCTCTGGTTATTATTACAATTCACGATAATGACTGAGATGCAGGAAAATATTATATGTCGCTCGGAAAAAACCTGCCTTTAAAACTTATACTTATGTATTATATATTATATATATACCTTAATTAGAATTCTGTGATTCTAATTCTGTTCAGTCTTTTGAGTTGCGTTCCTGGTGGAATATTTGTAGAGATTGATATGGTAATTTGTGTTTAAGTCTAAACGGAAGGTTATAACTTCTTATTTCTGTTATGTTTACTGTTAGTTTGTTGTTTCCTAGTTGGCTGGTGTAGAAACGTTCTGCTAGTTCTCTTATGTGATCTATGATTAATGGTATATCAGTATTTACATGTAAGTCCTTAATTCTAGCATACCTATTCTCAGATAATATTAATCTAAGGCACTTATTTTGATACACCTGAAGCAATTTGATATTTGTTTGGGAAGCTCCACACCACACAGGGCAGGCATACAGGATAGTGGGTCTAAGTATCATTTTGTATATTAATTTCTTATTTAATCTAGATAGATTTGGGGAAACCATCAAAGGATATACTTTTTTTTGTATAGAGTAGGCTTTGCGCAGAACTTGTTTAATATGTTGTTTATATGTTAACTTATTGTCTAGATGTACTCCTAAATACTTTGTACTATTTGATAGTTGTGTTTTGTGATTATATACTTTAATTGGGTGGTAGATTTTTACATCTCTATGTTTTTTGCTAAATACTATTGCTTCTGTTTTACTGGCATTTACGGTGATTTTCCAAAAGTCGTAAAATTTAGTTAATAGGTCTACATGTATCTGTATTTGTTTAGCTGCCACAATTGCACTAAATGAGTGTGCGTAAATCGCTGTATCGTCTGCGAACAATGCTAAATTTGTTTTTGTGAATGTTGGTAGGTCGTTAATGAATATATTGAATAGATTTGGCCCTAATACAGATCCTTGCGGTACGCCTGCTCTAACTTTGCGTTTTTGACTGGTAGCCCCATTTACGTCAACCTGCAGTTTTCTATTTCTTAGATATGAATAGACCCATTTGATTAGAGGAGTTGGATACTGGTATTTAATCATTTTATGGGTAATTCCCTCAAACCAAACTCTGTCGAACGCTTTTTCTATGTCTAATAGCAACATAACAGTTACATTATTTTTGTTGAAGTTGGTACTAATGTCGTTCACTATTCGAGTTACCTGTTGCACTGTGTTATGGTACTTTCTGAATCCAAATTGATGTTCGTTTATAATATTGTTTTTTTCTTCATGTTCTCTTAGCCTCTTCAGAATGACTTTTTCTGTTATTTTACTCATGGTTGGAAGTAAACTGATTGGTCTGTAGCTACTCGGTTCGGCACTGTTCTTTCCGGATTTTAATATGGATATGATTTTTCCTGTCTTCCAATGACTTGGAAAGTATGTCAGTTTTATTGTGGCATTGATTAAGTATACAAGTTGCACTATTGGTTTTCTGCCTAGCTGTTTGAATATAATGTTTTGAATTTTGTCCATTCCAGGGGCTTTACGCGATGGGAGTTTCTTAATTATTTCTTTGACTTCAATAGGTGATGTTATGTATTTTGACCAATCTTTATTAGAGGCTTCGTTTATATATTGCTGTACCTGATTTGTTATGTTGGTTTGTTCATAAGTATTGTTGCTAGTGTCTAGGTTATGGACTTCTTCAAATTGGGTTGCAAGCATGTTAGCCTTTTCTATATCTGTTATGGCCTCCTCACCATTCTTTACAATAGTGGGTATGGGTTTAAATTCATTTTTGAATATTTTAGTCATTCTCCATAATGAGTTATCATTTACATTCAGTTTTTCTAATTTCTTTCTCCAGGTTTCATTTCTATGATTTATGATAGCTGATCTAATACTATTATTATATTTTTTCATTAGTTTCTTATGCTCCATATTCCTTGTTCTTTGCCAGAGTCTTCTTATTTTATTTCTATCCTTGATTAATTGTATTATATATTGTGGAAGTTTATCCTGAATTTGCTCCACACATTTTATAGGGACAGCTTGTTCAATGCAATTTTTGATTATGTTTGTATATCTCTGCACTTCTTTCTCCAGTTCACTTATAGTTCTAATATTTGGTGTTATTTTAACTCTATTGTGTGCCATTTGTCTAAATTTGTCCCAGTCTGTGTTTTCATAGTCATATATTCTTAGTGGGTTTTCTGACTTAGTTTGAGAATACAGTGTAAACATAATTGGATTATGATCTGATGATAACTCATTTAATGACTGTATGTCTGAAACATTTGTGATGTTCTTATTTATTCCAATGTCAATTGTGGTTGGTGTTGTACCATTTTCAGGAAAATGAGTTGGTTCGTCAGGAAACATTAAGCTACAGTTACTTTCTAATATGTACTTATGTAAAATTATACCTCTTGAATTATTTATGTGGCAGTTCCATGTACTGTGACGTGCATTTAGATCTCCCACCAAAATAACCTTGTTGCCTATATTAACAAGTTTATCTATATCTTTGGCTGAGTATATTGCATTTGGGCTATTATATACTGCTATAATATTTACATTACTAGCTAGCTTAATACCTAAATATTCTATAGATATATCTTCAGTCAGGTAAATTTCTTTATAAGGTATGTTATTTCTAATAAGTATTACTAAGCCTCCGGCAGTACTTCCTTTATCTTTTCTAAGGCACTTATAGTTTCGAATTTTAAGTTTAATATGTTCATTCAGTCTTGTTTCACTTATTAATACTATATCTATTTTTGCCCTTGAAATAAAATCTATTAGTTCTCCTACTCTATTTCGTAGACCATTTGCATTCCAGCTGCAAATTTTCACATTATTCATTGTTGAGTTTATCACAGAATTCTAATAATAATTGAAATTGTTGCCCAGCAGTCTTACATTGCTGTAAACTATTTCTAAAATTTCTGACTGTGGTAAGCATTTTTCTGATATTAAACATTGTGTTGAGTTCATTTATTTCTTTAGCCAGAGAGATAAAATCTTGAACATGTGTACTATTAACTGGATTATATGTTACCGTGTTGTTTGTTTCATGTTGATTATTGTCACTACTATTTATTTGTATGTTGTGTTGTACTTCAGTGTACGAGGTCTTCCTAGTTCCTAGTGATGAGGGTGGCTGATTCCATACTGGGTACACGTTATTTCTTTGCGTTGCTGAAGTAGCTCGTTGACTTAAACTAGGATACTGTGTGTGGTCCTTTACATCAAAAGTTGGTTTTGGTCCTATTTTTCCTTTTTGTTTGATTCTTTGTTGTGTGGCAGCGCTCCTCGCTTCTATTATTTTGATCCTTTTTATGTATTCTTGGCATGTTGTAGTATTTGCTGGATGGTCACCTCCGCAGTTTGCACATTTTGCAGGGGTATCCTTGCTTTTTATGCAGTCCTTTGTCAAGTGCTGTTCAGCGCACTTTAGACACACTGGTTTGGCATAACAATTTGCAGTGGCGTGTCCCCAGCTTTGACATCTGTGGCATTGTGTTACACGTCTCTTGTTCACATAATTGTCCCATTCTATTTTTGTGTTCGTTATATGTTTGACCGCTTGCCTCAGTTTGTTTAACTGCACATTTCCCTTCATCGTAACCATATATTTTGGTTGTATAGTATTTTTCATTATATTTACATTAATTATTTCATATCCCAATTCCAATAGTTCAAGTTTTATGTCCTGGCATTCTGTTTGTTCATGTAAACCTTTTACAACAAAGGTTTTTCTTTTTTCATTTTTGTCCGTGTATGTATGAAAGCTGAATTTTTCCTGTTGCCATATTCCTTTGAGAAGCTCATATTGTTCCTTCATTGATGTGAATACTTCTGTGAAGTCATTATGGTACTTCACATGATAATCTTGTTTTAGTAAATCTTTTAATGCCTTTGTGAAAATTGAATATGATTCAATTTTTCCATGTAGCACCAGCGGTGGGGGGTTCCTGCTGCTCTTTGTGTTTGTGTTATCCTCTTCTTCTTTGGTAGTTTCATCCATATCCATTCCATTGTTGTCTTCGAGTAACTGGAATCGGTTTTGAGTAGGAATTGTACTATTTTGATTGTGTTTTTTCCTTTGAATATTATTCATTTCAGGATGCTGTATCTTTCTCTTTCTGTATTTTATAACTACCGCGCCAAATGCCTTGGCATTTTGCCCCTCATTTGAGGTTAGTAGTTCATTTTTTTGGTTAGGTTCACTTATTTTGTAGATAATTCAATAAATTGCGTGCTAATCAACTTTATAAATATTCCACTACTAATGGATTAGTAGTCTATTGAAGTTAAACTGTTTCGCAACTGTGATAATATCTTAATTCGGACGAGAACCGGTGTTTTCAACGAAACCAGTGCTCTACCACCCAGACGAGAACCGGTGCTTTCTGCGTAGTATGATCGTTGACGGAGTAAACTACTTCGACTGGTCTGACTAGGCACGGTGTTACTCCAACTGCTCTGGCCAGGAACAATGCATTTACTTCTGAACGGATAAGAATATTACTTGCGCTCACACATCCTTAACCGATTTTGTCATCAATATAGTCCAAAACAATATCCTTCTCACGACAAAAATATTGGCCTTCCTGTGTATTCAGGAATGCGGATAATATTTGTAAAACTCACGCAAAAAATGCAATCACTACAATATAATCCAAAATAATATCTTTCCCATGACAAACATATTGGCCCTCTTTTGTTATCAGTAATGCTGATAATACCTTTAAATTAAAATTTTTTGTTGTTGTAACATATTTATTGCACTTTGTATAAAATGTATACATTACATATGTAGCATACAATGCAATGTACTCTTATTGCTTAACAACTAGTACCTGCTTACATGATAAGCTTAACCTAGAGATATTACTGTATGTGTATATTATGCTCGCTTACAATTTTGCTTAATACCCTGCTCTGGTTGTTATTATAATTAACAATAATGACTGATGTGCAGAAAAATAATATATGTCGCTCGAAAAAACCTGCCTTTAAAAGTTATACTTATATATTATATATATATATACCTTAATTAGAATTCTGTGATCAGTCTTTTGAGTTTCATTCCTGATGGAATATTTGTAAAGATTGATACGGTAATTTGTGCTTAAGTCTAAACGGAAGTAAGTTAAATTTTGTGCACCCTTTGTACGATGCTGGATGCCCGTAATTTTTACATCTTACGCAATATATTTGTGTTTTATCTATTGTTACTTCTTTTTTAATTGCACAGTTTCCCGGTTCATGATTTTCCGCGCATTTTACGCATCTGAAATCTAAGTAACAATTTGAGGATGCGTGTCCTGCTCTTTGGCAACGTGAGCATATCGTAGGCTCGTTTTTAATTATTTTTTCCCATCTAACTGACTGGTGTAATATATATTTAATACTGGTTAAGGTTTTGAGATCGCTATTAGGTAAAATTTGGTCTATGAAAAAGGGTAGTTGTTTCTTTTCTCTAATTGATTTCTTTGTTGAAAACTCGAAAATTTTTATAATATCGACGTTTGTTATTTTCATATTGTTAATTTCGTTAAGTATTTCACTCGGCGTAAAACTATTATCTATTCCTTTCAGGAGTACTGTTTTTAGTTTTAATGATTTAGGTGTGTATGAATAGAATTTTATTTTTCTTATTTTCATTAATTCAATGATTGCTTTGTATTCTTCTAGATTATCTACTTGTATGTTATGTTTTTTGCTATTTGTTTGCTTAATTCTAAAGTTTTTAATATTTAAAGTTTCTTTCGCTAGCCTATAAGTTGAACTCTGAGAGGATTCGAAAACATGAATTATCGGTGGCTTTACCGACTGTTCGAATTCTGCTGTCGTATGCGGCCCTTGCGTTGGGGTTCCTAGAACTTTTGCATGCGGCCCTGGAATCGGTTCGTGCCACTCTATGTCCATCTGAGGTTGTGAATTTGTAGAGTCCTTTTCTGGCCTCTCCATTTCCTCTTGCTCTGCTCCTCCTCCTTTTCTTCTTTTGTTTGAGCTCCTGAGGGCCTCTGTGTGTGTGCTCGACTGTGAGCTACCTGCTTCATTGGTGGTGTCCCATCCTGGTGTATTTTCGCTGTTTTCACGAACGTTTTCTTTCGCCTTTCTTTTAGCGTTTTCGTATATGCCATCCATTTTTGGTTTAGCCTTTTGCTTTCTTTCTTCTTCTAGTTGTTTTGTTAGATTTGCGATGGTTTGTTTTAAACTATTTATGTACTCTAAGAGTTCTTTGTTGTTCTCTTCCATCGTCTCTTTCTGCTCTTTCTGTTTTTTCAACGTATTCTTAGTTTTCGTCATTTTACTTGCTGGTGAAATTTTTGGATTTGTTAGGATTTTATTATTTCCTGGGATGTTCGGTTTCTGCTGGTCTTTAACTATCTTTCTTCTTGAATTTATTATTTTGTCCAATCTTATGCTGATAGACGGTAGATTTTTGTTTTTTTTTGTTTTCATAATCTTCATCTTTGAATGCTTTAACTATGTCTTGGAACACTTCACTGTTTAACGATTTTGATTTATTATTTTGCAGATGGTCTGCATTTGATATTTCAGGGGGGCAACCCCCCTGTTTAGTTTCTGTTTCTTCACTAATTTTTCTTATTTATCCGAATCTCGTAGAATTTCACTGTTCCGGTACTGCGACTTTTTGTTTCCGCTTAGGTACTTCGTTCTTAGGATCAGGAGCGCTTCGACACGTCCTTTACCTGCGAGGGATCAAGCGAGACTCAGCCACTTTCCCACTCGCACAGATTCCAGTAGGTACTGGAGATCATTGCTAAGTTTTGTATTATTATCCGCCACGTGCGGACATAACCTTTGTGGATTTGGGGGATTATTCCCCTTTTCTACGACTCTCTGCTCGATTTTATCTTCTCCGAATGATTTATTTCTGATATCACTATTTATTACTATTTATTACTCTGGCGCTACCGCCAGATAATACGATTTGTGTATTATACACACCACGCGCTGCTGCGCACTTTATAGGTTATGTTAGTCGCGTCCGTCCAGCACGGCAGCCAGCACGACGCTCCCCAGCACGACGCTCTAATTTTTTTTTTTTTATAAAGCATACTTATTCATGTACAATGCTTACAGTGGTTACATTGTATAGCGTAATGAATATTACAATTATTTTCTATATTAATTAAAATTATTGTTAGACTGGCCCCTTTGAGGCGCTCGCATAAACGCTCATGAAATACTTTGTTTGTACTGTTTGTTCTTATAAAATTATTATTTTTGATACAACTCTGCATAAGAATTATCTATTAAGGAAAGAAATTGTGTTCTAAAAAAAATAAAATATTCTTTTTTATAAAAAACCTGGACACTTTTTGTTTCTGTCTCCTTGTATTGGTAATAACACATACATACTCTCTCCATTCACTCATACCATACACTCATCATTCTTGCCCTGCTCTGTCTATTTACATAAGCACGACGCTCTAACTAACTGAGCTAATGGATCCGGTTGATACCCACTCCTCACATTTAACTTTTCGTGTATACAACTTATTTATCCTTAAAAAAATTCACAAAAGAGGAACGTGGCCCATGGGGGGATCGAACCCACGACCTTCGCGTTATTAGCACGACGCTCTAACCAGCTGAGCTAATGGGCCTACTTGACCTGTCCTCTTTTCCTCGAGGTTTTCCATGCAATTTGAATTTCTCAAGTATAAAAATTCAATCGTATTTTACGCAAAAAAATTTGACCCATGAGGGGATCGAATCCGCGACTTTCGCGTTATTCGCACGACGCTCTAACCAACTGAGCTCGAGAACCGGTGCTTTCTGTGTAGTATGATCCTTGACGGAGTATTCTACTTCGACTCGTCTGACTACGGACAGTGTTACTCCAACTGGTCTGGCCAGCGACAGTGTGTATCTACTTCGGAACGGATAAAAATGTTACTTGCGCTCACACATCTTTTCTCTAATTTTGTATTTTACACATACACATCCTTAATCGATTTTGTCTTCAGTATAGTTCAAAATAATATCCTTCTGGCGACAAACATATTGGCCCACTTGTGTATTCAGTAATGGTGATAATACGTATAAACTTCACGCAAAAATACGATCACTGTCTTAGAAAAGGCATGTCGTAAAAAAATTCAAAAAGGAATTGTGCCAACAATACACGGTGTTCCCAGGCGGTCACCCATCCAAGTACTGACCGTGCCCAATGCAGCTTAACTTCGGTGATCAGACGAGAACCGGTGCTTTCTGCGTAGTATGATCGTTGACGGAGTAAACTACTTCGACTGGTCTGACTAGGGACGGTGTTACTCCAACTGGCTTGGCCAGGAACAATGCATTTACTTCTGAACGGATAAAAATGTTACTTGCGCTCACATATCTTTTTTCCAATTTTCTATTTTACACATACACATCCTTAGTCGATTTTATCTTCAATAGAGTCCAAAATAATATCCTTTTCATGACAAAAATATTGGCCTTTCTGTGTATCGGGGACTGCTGATAATATTTATAAACCTCACGCAAAAAAAGTGCGATCACTATCTTAGCAAAGGCATCTCGTATAAAAATTCAAAAAGGAATTATGCCAACAATACACGGTGTTCCCAGGCGGTCACCCATCCAAGTACTGACCGTGCCCAATGCAGCTTAACTTCGGTGATCAGACGAGAACCGGTGCTTTCTGCGTAGTATGATCGTTGACGGAGTAAACTACTTCGACTGGTCTGACTAGGCACGGTGTTACTCCAACTGCTCTGGTCAGGGATAATGTGTATCTACTTCTGAGCGGATAAAAATGTTACTTGCGCTCATATATCTTTTTTCCAATTTTGTATTTTACACATACACATCCTTAATCGAGTTTGGCTTCAATATAGTCCAAAATAATATCCCTCTCACATCAAACATATTAGCCCACTTGTGTATTCAGTAATGGTGATAATACTTACAAACCTCACGCAAAAATACGATCACTGTCTTAGAAAAGGCATGTCGTAAAAAAATTCAAAAAGGAATTATGCCAACAATACACGGTGTTCCCAGGCGGTCACCCATCCAAGTACTGACCGTGCCCAATGCAGCTTAACTGCGGTGATCAGACGAGAACCGGTGCTTTCTGCGTTTTTTTTTTATGAAGCATATTTTATTCATGTACAATGTTTACATAGATTACATTGTATAGCGTAATGAATATTACAATTATTTTCTGTATTAGTTAACATATTGTTAGATTGTCCCCTTTGGGGCGCTCGCATAACGCTCATATAATGTTTTGTTAATACTGTTTGTTCTAATGATTATTATTTTTGACATAACTATGCCTAAGAATTATATATTGAGGAAATTAATTGTGTTCTAAAAAAAAATAAAATATTTTTTTTTTATAAAAAAATCTGAACACTTTTTGTTTCTGACTCCTGAATTGGTAATAACACATCCAAACACTCTCCATTCACTCAAACCATACACTCATCGTTCTTGCACTCCTCTGTCTATTTACATATTTACATATTTACATTGTACTCATATGGTTAAGAGTAATCACCGATACTATCTGGTTGAGTTTGGTTTTCCCTATTATTGGTTGCATTTTTTGTGATAAGGCTGTGCTTATCCTAGTTTTCTAAGGTCTATTGACTATCCATTTATTGCTGATTCCTCTAGCCACCAGTATTTCTTGTGTTTTTTTTTATAGTTGTCTTTTATGTCTCTACTTGGTAAAGATGTATTATATACTATATCAATATTGGTATCCCTACTGTTTATGTTTTTTGGATACATTATTCTTTTGTCGCTGGATTTTCTGTTGATGTGGTATATAATAGGTACAATGTTATTGTCCGTGATTCTGCCCGTCCTGTCTAAGTATATAAAGGCTTCGGGTGGTATGTTTCCTGTTTTGGTGGTTCTTTCGTAGTATTCATCATTTGGATACAGGGAGCTCCATATTAGGTTGTTGCTTTTTATTTGTGATAATTTTGCAAAGTAGTCTCTGATTAGTTTTATTATATGGCTGTCTATCCTTGATATGTTGGCTGTATTGTACAGATGATTACAGCTTTCGTAGTGTAAGAAGTTTGTATGTCTGCTTCTATACATGTGTAGGCATGCACTTAGGCATTTTCTTTCAAACATCCTGATTTTTTCCATCTGGTGCGGGCTCAAGTTGAACCATATGGGGCACCCATATGTTAATATTGGCCTGATTAGTAGAAGATAACATAAAATTTTGATCCTGTTATTAAGGTGGTTTGAATAAAAGATTCTACCATTTGCTTTAAAGGCCTTCTGTGCTTTTTCTAGCTGAATATTTATATGTTTATTTAGGAGCAACCTGTCATCCAAGTGTATTCCTAGGTACTTGACTATGTTTTTATGTGGTATTTTTGTGTTTTCTGCTATTATTCCAAAGTTCTTATATGTATTCCGAAAAGTCTTGCATTTATTTTTTAGCTTTTGTCTAAATAAAATTGTTTCACATTTACTGGGGTAAAACTACATTTTTTATTTCTTTTAATTTAGGGCACCCTTTGTAAGACGCTGGGTGTCCATAAATTCTACATCTAATACAAAAAATTTTTTGTAGGTCTACTTTTTCGTCTTTTTTGAGTTTACAGTTACCTGGTTCATGTTTATGTTCGCATTTTACACATCTGAATTCTAGTTGGCAATTTGTGGATGAATGACCCGTCCTCTGGCACCTGTAGCATACTAATGGATCTTTTTTGATTATCCTTTCCCACGATATTACTTGATGTAATAGGAATTTAGTTCTGGTTATTACACTTAAGTCACTATTTGGGGATACCTGCACACTAAAGAAAGGCAGCTTCGTGTTGTTTTTTTTGATTTTATGGTGGAGAATTGTGTTACTTTGAGGAATTTTACGTTTTCTAAGTTTAGTCTTACTGGTTCATCTAAAATTTCACTTGCTTCGAAGCTGTTGTCTAATCCTTTTAAGAGCAATGTCTTAGGTTTCACTTCTTTGGGAGTGAAGGTGAAGAAATTTATTTCTTTTGCTTTGAGAGCTTCTATCGTATTTATATATTCCGCTATTTTCTCTACTTGAATGTAGTGTTTATTATTATTGATGCGTTTTATCTTAAAGTTATTTAGTTGTAGGTTTTCTTTAGCTAACCTGAACGTGGCTTGTTGTGATGCACCCATTATATATATAATAGGCGGTTTTATCTCCCTGTAGCCCTGTCTCTGTTCTCTAGATGACTGTGCTTCTATGTTTTTGTGATTTACCCTTTCATCTTGCTGCTTGGCTGACTCTGACTCTTCCCAGTCCATCCCATGGGTTGATGTTGAGGATGTTCCTACGTTTTCTTCTGTTAATTGTTTTTTTTTGCCTACCATATTTTCTTCGTGTTCTATTAATCTCTTTTTTTTGTAAACTGAGTTTTTCCTTTGGTGTTCCATTTTTGCCTCATCTGTTTTTAAGTCTAATTCAGTTATATTTTTTGTGAAATCCTGCCCTACTTCTATTTTGTCTTTATGTTTTGCGTTATGTTTTTTTTCTTCTTCTAGTTGCTTTGATAGCTCTTCTATTCTTTCTTTGAGTTCTTTTATTGTCTGTAGTAGAACTTCTTGGTTCTCTTCTTTTTTTAAATTTTGATTATTATGTTTTGTGGTTTTTGGCTTCATTATCTCTCCTTCAGAGTCTGGTTTAATCTTTGATTTAACTTGGAGGTTAGGTTTTATGGCAATATTCTTTTTCTTTCTTTGCCTGATTTGATTCAGCAGGTCCACTCCTGTAATTATTTTCCCTGCACTATCTCTTTTCCATTTTATTGTGTCCAACAAGTATTTGAGGTCCTCATTTTCGATTTTCACTTCATTATCCGCCACGTGTTCGTCTAACCTCTCCGTGCTTGGGGGGCTGTCCCCCTTATCTAAATCTTTTTGCTCTATTGTGTATTGCTCAAAATATGCGTTAATTATCTTTTTATTTTCTCACTTTCCTTTATCTTATTATAATCGTTATTTATACCTCTGATACTGTAGCCCGGTTTATTGTATATTTTCGCACGACGCTAGCCTGCACGACGCTCCAGCACGACGCTCTAACCAACTGAGCTAATGGGCCTCGTTGATACTCATTCCTTACATTTAATTTTTCTTGTGTACAACTTATTTATCCTTAAAAGAATTCGCAAAAAAGAAGTGTGGCCCATGGGGGGATCGAACCCACGACCTTCGCGTTATTAGCACGACGCTCTAACCAACTGAGCTAATGGGCCGAGTTGCGTTTTGCTTCGTCGAAGTCGCAGCTTCCGCTTCAGCACGACGCTCTAACCAGCTGAGCTAATAGGCCTACTTGACCTGTCCTCTTTTCCTCGAGGTTTTCCAAGCAATTTGATTTTCTCAAGTATAAAAATTCAATTGTATTTTACGCAAAAAAATTTGGCCCATGAGGGGATCGAATCCGCGACTTTCGCGTTATTAGTACACGACGCTCTAACCAACTGAGCTCGAGAACCGGTGCTTTCTGCGTAGAATGATCGTTGATGAAGTATTCTACTTCGACTCGTCTGACTACGGACAGTGTTACTCCAACTGGTCTGGCGGAGACAATGCGTATCTACTTCTGAACGGATAAAAATGGGATCGGTATGAAGCGGGGTGACCTTCTGTATTACAGTTTACGCAAAACGGTTTGATGTTATGATTATTTATTATCTCTTTTGTTATTTTGCACTCGCCTGGTTTGTGTGACTCGTTGCATTTCACACATCTGTAATTTAAATTGCAATTAATTGCAGAGTGTCCAAATCTCTGGCACCTCCTGCACTGAGCATCACCTTTCTTATTTAATTTCTCCCACCTTATTACATGGTGGCTGATGTATCTTATTTCATTTAATTTTTTGAGATCGCTGTTTGCTGAAATTTTAATTAAGTATATTGGGAGGGTGCGCTCTTCTTTTATTGATTTTGGTGTTTTAAATCTACTTGCGCTGTCAAAATGTATTTGTTCCTTGTTCATGCTCTGCAGCTCTTCCAGAACTTCTTGTTCGCTGAAGGACTCTGGGAGCCCTTTGATCAAAAAGTTATGGTTTTTTAGTACCTTAGGGGTGTAAGAATAAAAACTTGTTTTCGCTTCCGCTAATCTTTCTTTGGCTTTTAGGAAATCCTCTACCGTATTGAGCTGCAGAGCATGCTTTGCTTTACTTACTCTCTTAATATGAAAATTATTTTCATTACTATCATGACTAATTAGTTGTAATGTCTCTTTTGGGTCTTGATATAATATGTTAATAGGGGATGGTTTAGTTGGTGTTACTTTTGAGTGGGTTACTTCCCTTATTTTCTTATTCTTCTGTGTAGATTCCTTGCTTTGTGTAGAAGTCATCTTGGTGGTCGGTAGGGCTGGCTGTGTGGGGGTCGTTACCTTTTCTTGTACAATCATTATGTTGTTGGCGTTTGTTGCTCTTCTTTTCCCGTTTCTCTTCTTCAAAACTTGGATGAAGTCTTCTTGCTGTTCTTCTTCGATGGCTATATCCATTGGATTGGTATTGCTGCTCCCTGTTTCCTTTTGCTTTTGTGACGCTTCAGTTTTTTCTTCATTTTTTGAGGTTTCTATTATTTTTACTAATTTGTCTAATTGCTCCTTTAGGTCTTTATTCTCTTTTTGTAGCCTTGCTATTATCTCCTGGTTATCTATTACTTGTGGTGTAATAGTGATTTTAGGTTGTGTTCGCTTTTCAATTTTATTCATTTTGCTTTTTGTCATATTAATTCCCTGTTTCCTTTTCAGGGGATTTTGTTCTTCCAAATTGATTGGTATTGTTTTTGCACTATTTGGTAATAGGGGTGTTTCGATGAATTTTTTAAATTCCTTTATTTGTTCCTCTGGCCACGTGTTCTTTTTGCAGGTTATGAGCGCTTTCTCTGTTGCCTTCGTCGTTTCTTGGTTTTCATTTTCGACTATGGTCCTTTTCTCCTCCGTCGCCTCCAGATCTTTTGTACTATAGTACTAGTAAATCTGTCACTCTCACTAATTTTACGCAAATTTTGCGTGTGTCGCGGTACTTTAGTTGTATCACGTGCTATTATTTTCAGTATAGGTTAAGCGTCCTAACACGGCGGCAGTCGCGAGCGCTGTGGTGCTTTCTGCGTAGTATGATCGTTGACGGATTAATCTACTTCGACTGGTCTGACTAGGGACGGTGTTACTCCAACTGCTCTGGCCAGGGACAATGTGTATCTACTTCTGAACGGATAGAAATGTTACTTGCGCTCACACATCCTTAACCAATATTGTCTTCAATATAGTCCAAAACAATATCCTCCTCACGACAAAAGTATTGGCCTTCCTGTGTATTCAGGAATGCGGATAATATTTTTAAAACTCACGCAAAAAAATTGCGATCACTGTCTTAGAAAAGGCATGTCGTATAAAAACTCAAAAAGCAATTGTGCCAATAATACACGGTGTTCGCAGGCAGTCACCCACCCATCCAAGTGCTGACCGTGTCCAATGCAGCTTAACTTCGGTGATCAGACGAGAACCGGTGCTTTCTGCGTTTTTTTATTTTATTTAATGGCGTTTATTTTAGGCTTTGTAATACACTTTACAATGTTCTTAACTTTAAATAAACAAAAAGTAAATTTTACATCATTTTGTTTTCAGACTTATAACCCTTGTTCAGTCTTATTAGTTTCATGTTGGTGTGACGATAACTAACTCTGAGTTATCGCTCCTTTCAATATTCTATTTTCTAATCTAGTCTTTTGCAGATCACTGTATTTTATGTTATCGCAGTACTCCCAAAAAAGCCAGCAAAAGAGAGCTAATATTGCAAGTTTTCTTACAGACTAAACTTATGACTAATAAACCTATAAACTAATCGTTTTATAAACTAATATGCTATGTACAGGTATGAAGAAAATATTTACAAAAGAGCGTAGAGGCGATGATGTAGTTTTACTACTTATTTGCTGCTTATGTTTACAGTTGTACTGTTGCTTTTGCTTTTGTCTTTATAATCTTTGATTGAATTAACGCTTATCTTCTAGTTATGTCTACCTTACATATAAGATTAGATTATTTATCCGCGGGCCACCAGAACCTTTTCCGGACTTATGGTCTTTATAGTCCCTTTTGGGGATTGATATGCTATAGTTTAATAGACTTTCGTATCTCTTATTTTCTATTTCCGTTACAGGCACTGTGATTGCTTTGTTCCCTTTATGTCGTAGGATATGCTACAACATCGGTATTGCTTTCTCGTTTTGTATATAGCCGTTTTTGTCTAAATAGAGGAACGCTTCCGGCGGTATATGACCCTGCGTGAGTGTATTTTTAATATAGTTATCGTCTGTGTATGGTATTGGGAAGATTAAACTATTGCTTTTTACTTTAGCTGCTGTCGCAAAATAATTCCTGATGTGCTTTATGATAAAATTGTCGATTCTATTTATCCCAGCTTTGTTACAGAGTTTGGTGTTACTGACATATTTTTTATAATTTAAACTAGCTGATCCGCATAGGCTTAAGCATGCCCTTATGCATCTTCTCTCGAAGACACGCAACTGCTCCATCACCGCCGTTCCAACATTGTACCACATCTTACAACCGTACGTTAGTATTGGTCTTATTAGTAATTGGTAGCAAATCAATTTTACTTTCTTACTTAGGTTTTTCGCGTAAAATAATCTTGCGTTTGCCATAAATGCTCTTTTTGCTTTTTCTAGTTGCACTTCTACCTGTTTATTCATTATAAGTCTTTCGTCTAGTGATACTCCTAGATATTTGACTACATTTTTGTGTACGATTTTTGTTTTATTCGTCCCATCACCTATCAACGAGAAATTTTTATATTGCGAGACAATGACCGACGATGCTCTGCTGCAGGGAGGTCTGAAAAGTATTGTTTCACACTTACTGGTGTTCACTTTCAGTTTCCAAGGTTTATAGTATCCAAACACTTTGTCGACTGCTTTCTGTAAAGTTTTTTGAACTATTATTGGTGCTTTATCTGCTTTGTATACTATCAGATCGTTCGCGAAAGCCAGCATTGAGCAACCTGTATTATCTCGTCCGAAGAGGTTTAGAATATTACTAGTGTATATGGTAAATAAAATAGGTGAGTTAATGGTTCCTTGTTGTAAGCCATTTAGAATCTCAAATGTCAAGGAGGATACTATATTTCCTATACCTACTTGGAAGCTCCTGCCGTAGATCATGCTATGAATTAATTTAATTAATGGTAGAGGAAACTCTTTTCTGTGCAACTTTACTATTAACCCGTTTAGCCAAACTGTATCAAAGGCTTTTTCCAGGTCTATAAGACACGCGCCCAGGCAATCGCCTTCATTTAATGCCCAATTTATATCTGACGATAGTTTATTAATCGCATGAATCGTGGAGTGTTCTCTCTTAAATTCGAATTGATTTTCTGGAATTAACTTCTTTTCGTTACACACTATTAGGATTTTGTCGTTTATTATTTTTATTATTATTATGTTTTATTCTTGTTTATTTTACACTCACCTGGTTTGTGAGTCTCCCTACACTTTACGCATCTATAATTTAAATTGCAGTTCACCGCAGAGTGTCCAAACCTTTGGCACCTCCTACACTGAGCATAGCCTTTCTTGTTTAATTTTTCCCATCTTATTATATCATGGCTAATGTACTTAATTTCATTTAGTCTTTTAAGGTTGCTATCCGCTGTGATTTGTACTAAGTAAATTGGTAGAGTACGCTCTTCCCTTATCGATATAATTGTCTTAAACCTACTTATTTTTACAAAGCTCAGATGATCTAAGGCCATGTTTTGCAGCTCTTCAGTTATTTCCCTTTCGCTGAAAGTCTCAGGTAGCCCTTTAAGTAAAAAAGTATGATTTTTTAATGTTTTAGGAGTGTATGAATAAAAACTCGTTTTTGCATCTGCTAACACTTTTTTGACTTCATCGAAATCCTCTATACTATTGAGCTGCAAGACATGCCTAGTTTCGCTTATTCTTTTAATATGAAACTTTATATGTTTACTGTTATGATTGACTAGTTCAATTGTTTCTTTTGGGTCTTGGTATAAGATATTTATAGGTGGTGGTTTGGGTGACTTTTGGTTTGTAGCTATTACTTCCCTCTCCTCCTTGATATGTTGTGGGGTCCCTCTATCCTCTGTATTTGCTGTTCCTGATGTAGAAGGCGTAGGCTGGTTGTGGGCTGTTGTTGCTTCTTTGCCCATTGCTGGTCTTTTCATCCCTGTAGCTCTTCTTTCTTCGTTTCTCCTTCGTAGAACCTCTATGAATCCTGTCTGTTGACTATCTTGTTCTTCCTCGTTTGTTAACTCCATTTGTAGGTTATCCCTGTCCTCCGGCACATTTTGGCTGGGTGTTCCATCCAGATTCCCTCCGTTTTTTAAATTTTGCACTAGTTTGTTTAGTGTTTGTAGTCGTTCCTTTAGCTCTCTGTTTTCGTTTTGTACTTTCCAGAGTAGTTCCTGCTTTGGATCCATTTTTGTATGTTGTGTATTTGCTCCTTTTGTAGGTGCACGTTTTTCTGTTTTGTGTACTTTGCTCTTTGTCATTTCTATTTTAATTCCTTGTTTCCTTTTTGAGGCTTTTACCTCCTCTGAATTTATCGGTGTCTTCAGACAAGCGCCTGGTATTACTGGCGCTTCTAAGAATTTTCTGAATTCCTGTAACTGTGTCGCTTGCCACGTGGTCGTTTTGCAGGTTAGGTTTACATTCCCTTCGTTCTTCGCCGTTTCTTGAGTTTTTTTTTCATCTTCGGCGTTCTCTATCGTCGCCTCCAGAATTTAGCAGTCCTCCTAGACTGTCGAATTGCTTTTTAGTCTCAAACTTCACTAACTGTTTAATTGTTGATTATAGATATGCGATTTGCTTCTCGCCGTACGTCCGCACTGCACTAGACGCTCACGGCTACTGGTGCTTTCTGCGTAGTATGATCGTTGACGGAGTATTCTACTTCGACTGGTCTGACTAGGGACGGTGTTCCTCCAACTGCTCTGGCCACGGGCAGTGTGTATCTACTTCTGAGCGGATAAAAATGTTACTTGCGCTCATACATCCTTAACCGATTCTGTCTTCAATATAGTCCAAAACAATATCCTTCTCACGACAAAAATATTGGCCTTCCTGTGTACTCAGGAATGCTGATAATATTTCTAAACCTCACCGAAAAAAATGCGATCACGGTCTTAAAAAAGGCATGTCGTATAAAAATTCAAAAAGGAATTATGGCCAACAATACACGGTGTTCCCAGGCGGTCACCCATCCAAGTACTGACCGTGCCCAATGCAGCTTAACTTCGGTGATCAGACGAGAACCGGTGCTTTCTGCGTTTTTTTTTTTTTTTTTTTATAATAGTTGTTTATTGATGGCTTAGTGATACAATTTTGGTATTGATCTAACTATAATAAACAATAGTTTGTTTCACATAGTTTTGTTCGAGAGACTTATAAACATAGTTCAGTCTTATATTTCAATACATAGTATTACGAGGTATAGTTTTGTACTATCGTTCGTTGTGTTTATGATATACTTAATATTAGTTTAGACTACTTTAATGATATTGGTTTTCTTATTGCACCCCAAAAAGCCAAGTAAAAAGGCACTGATATTACATTATGTTGATCTTAGAACTACTAATTAAACTTATAAACACGACAGTATTTACATATTTATATGAGATGGGAAGAGGGGTGAATGGAAAAGGATGAGATGAGGGATGGGGGGGATGTATCACAGAATTGCAATATTCACATGGTCCCGTGTTTCTTAATATAAAATTATTCTTCTAGACAATTTTACATACCATACACTGTGCGCCGTCACACACATACACATCACTACACGCTCATACATTACTAAGCTACCCGCGCATATCATACATAACTTGTGTCCTATATATACTTTTTGGTTATCACAGTTTGTGTTTTTTTGTATTTATCACAATTTTGTATGCGCATGTTATATATTTAATTTTGTACTTTTATTTAATTGCTTTTCAACCACCAGAATCTTTTTGTGTCAATGTTTTTGTGTTCTAATATGTCCTTTCGAGGAATCGCTGTACTATATTTAATAATTCTATCCGTTTGCCTGGGGTGATACCTTATACTTTTGTTCGCTTTGTGACGTGGGATGTGGTACAACACTGGAACAGCGTGTTTATTTTGTATATAACCGTTCCTGTCTAGGAATACGAACGCCTCTGGTGGTATATATCTTGAGGTTAACGTTTTTTTGATGTAATTTTCGTCGGGGTATGGGATTGGGAAGATCATAGTATTGTTACTTACTTGAGATGTTGACGCAAAGTAATTCCTGACGAGTTTTATTATGAAGTTATCTATTCTATTAATTTCTGCTTTATTGTACAATATGGAGTTCTTGACATATTTTTGGTAATTTGAAGTTGGTGTTCTATATAAATTAAGACATGCTCTTAGGCATCTTCTCTCGAATACACGTAATTGCTCCATTACTAATGCTCCGATGTTGTACCACATCTCACATCCATAAGTGATTATTGGTCGTATCAAAAGTTGATAGCAAGTGAGTTTTCCATTTCTATTTAATTTTTTAGAATAGAATAATCTTGCGTTGGCTACAAGTACTTTCTTTGCTTTTTGTAGTTGTGTTTCAATATGTTTATTAAATAATAATCTGTCGTCAAATAAGAGTCCTAGGTATTTTATCGCATTTTTATGTTTTATATCTTTGTTCCCATCTTCTTCGCTTTTGAGTGAGAAATTTTTATAGTGCATTACATTCGTACTCGACGCTTTCCTGTATGCGGGCCTAAATAGAATTGATTCGCATTTGTCTGCGTTACCTTTTAATTTCCAGGATTTGTAGTATGCAAATATCTTGTTGATAACATTTTGTAATGTTATTTGTAGCTTCTTTGGTGATTTATCTGATGTGTATACTATTAAGTCATCTGCAAATGCTATCAGGATGCATTTTGTGTTGTCTGGGCCAAATAATCTTAGGATGTCGCTTGTATATATGTTAAAGAGTATGGGCGAATTAATTGTACCTTGTTGTAGTCCATCTGTAATATCGAATGTTTGAGAAGATAATGCTTCACCCAGGTTGACTTGAAAGCTCCTTCTGAATATCATGCTGTGTATTAGTTTAATTAGAGCAAGTGGGAATCCTTTCTTCTGTAATTTAGTTATCAGACCAACTAACCAGACAGTGTAGAAGGCTTTCTCTAGGTCGACTAAACCTGCTCCCACATATTTACCATCATTTAGTGCCCAATTTACGTCCGATGATAGTTTGTTAATGGCATGCATCGTTGAATGACGTTGACGAAATCCATACTGGTTTTCTGGGATTATATTTTTTGTGTCGCATAATGCCACGATTCTATCGTTTATAATTCTCTCGAATAATTGGTGCTTTCTGTGTAGTATGATCGTTGACGGAGTATTATACCTTGACTGGTCTGATTAGGGACGGTATTACTCCAACTGCTCTGGCCAGGAGCAATGTGTATCTACTTCTGAGCGGATAAAAATGTTACTTGCGCTCACATATCTTTTTTCCAATTTTGTATTTTACACATACACATCCTTAGTCGATTTTATCTTCAATAGAGTCCAAAATAATATCCTTCTGGGGACAAACATATTGGCCCACTTGTGTATTCAGTAATGGTGATAATACGTATAAATTTCACGCAAAATACGATCACTATCTTAGAAAAGGCATGTCGTAAAAAAATTCAAAAAGGAATTTATATGCCAACAATACACGGTGTTCCCAGGCGGTCACCCATCCAAGTACTGACCGTGCCCAATGCAGCTTAACTTCGGTGATCAGACGAGAACCGGTGCTTTCTGCGTAGTATGATCGTTGACGGAGTATTCTACTTCGACTGGTCCGACTAGCGACGGTGTTACTCCAACTGCTCTGGCCAGGAGCAATGTGTATATACTTCTGAACGGACGAAAATGTTACGTGCGCTCACACATCCTTAATCGATTTTGGCTTCAATATAGTCCAAAATAATATCCCTCTCACAACAAACATATTGGCCCACTTGTGTATTCAGTAATGGTGATAATACGTATAACCCTCACGCAAAAAAAGTGCGATCACTATCTTAGCAAAGGCATGTCGTATAAAAATTCAAAAAGGAATTGTGCCAACAATACACGGTGTTCCCAGGCGGTCACCCATCCAAGTACTGACCGTGCCCAATGCAGCTTAACTTCGGTGATCAGACGAGAACCGGTGCTTTCTGCGTAGTATGATCGTTGACGAAATATTGTCCTGTGGTTAGCAGATGTAGAGGGGAATCTACTACCAAGCAAATCTTTTTAATTTGTTTTTGTGTATAATATAGTCAGTGAGGAAATAATGTCCCTAATACGATAAACATGTTGAATTTCTTTTGTATTCAGTAATGTTATTAGTATTTGCTTTTTCCTTGACGTAATCAACATGGAGTACAATCTAATCTATGCAGATTATATAGTATTTCTATTTAAATACATACATATTCATACATACAACTCGAACAATCGGTTAGAGTTCATTGATGGTAAGTGGTTCCTGAACAGTACACAATATATGTTTCTGACCGATCCCGCGCAATAAACATGCAACGAAAATTACCTATATCAATTTTATTTCTTTATACATGTTTGTTTGTTATGTTTCATTACGTATTGCAAGACAAGATACCTAACCTCAATACCGTAACTTCTTTAGAATTAATTAGAGATATATATCGCGTACAGAACAGGAAATTCCCATCTACTTTGAATTGGAATCGATTAGTTGTCTAAGATACAGTCAAATTTAAGAGGGAAACTTCTATTTAAGTGGTAGGAATAGTAATAAACGTGTAACAAATGTGTAACGTAATGTGGCGAGCACATAACGGGAATTTCGAGTAATTATGCAACGAAAAACGAACATGTATTACACCACATGTGTCCAAATATATTACCTCACATTTAATACATTTACTACTTCCTTTTTAAAGTGAAGTATAAGTGTATGGATGGAACATAGAAACAAGTACCTCGTTATGAGTTCTCTACGATATTATCGATCTAGTGTTTTCTTTGTGTCTCCTACGTGATACAAATGATGAACTCGTATCAACGACTCGTTGGGTCACAAAGTGCACGTTACGTGACAAATAGTAGTATTTTCTTCTAAGGCACATTTAGTAGCTCAATTCCATCACATACGATGTACATTTCTACGTTGAGGATTTGCTCAAGAGTCTTACTCGAATGAACGGTACTCACGTGGCAGATATTCAGTTCCTCTTGAATACCTTGCGATGAAAGGTGAATTCAGGGAGAAAAAGCTTGGAGTGAGGTGAGATAAAGGGGAGAATGTGAGAAGTGACTAGGGGGCATATGAAAAATATTTCCTGATTAAAGGAGCGTACAGGAATTTTTTCACCCGTAACAGAATAAATCTCAGGTAAAACTGAAGCTATGATTCTGTGCATTCAGATGTTCTAATTACCTTGAGTTTCCCGGTGAAATATTTGTGCAGCAATAATAGAGCTTGAGCTTGTGAAATTTTTGTAAAATAATAGAACGAGGTTTTGGAAAGCATTTTATATTTTTCAAAAGTGTTTATTACATTTTCCTTTTGTCTTGAAAATAACATAATGAATCATTCATGGTATTCATTTCTGATATTGTAATTCAAATTTCTGTTTGTATTTTCATTTTTATATTTGAATTTTTACCTATAGTTGTTCGTTCAATTTTTATTTGATCTATTTATTCAAATGTTCAAAATATTAACAAACAAATATATACATAAATTGTAAAATTTAATCAATATTTTAGAGTATACCCTATGTTCTAAACAATGTTCTAAACAAATGGTACTAATTAAGTGGAAGTAAATGAAAATGAAGAATATTCCTGTCATAACGTGTTTAGATGAATATAATAAAAAAAATAAAACATATAATATGACTGTGACACATGGCAATTACTATAAATCTGAAGTCATGGAAAATAAATTCACCATGAAAATAACGAATATTGACAAGGAATATTTGCGAAGTACCCTTTCCAATTTCGATGAAACTTTGCAGATGAGCAGAGAAGCTGAAAACAAAGGACACATATTCTTCTACTGAACTGCTCTACTGAAACGACCCTTTCATTTACTACTACTTTTAATTCGTCAAATAAATTGTTCACTCTTATACTTCCTTAAAAAGAATTCAGAACGTCTCTTTTCCCCACTCGTTAAGTGTCTCCTTAAACGCAAAAAAAAAACAGATCAGACCAAAGAATCAAGTTCATCGAAAGCTCTCAATACGAGGACGCGATAGTACAACGTCCAGAGGTCGACGGCGCTTTGTCTGGATGTTACATCCGTCTTGTACATATGTATGTGTGTAGCTGGGGTAGGGCGTGGGGTAGCTGGCATATAAGCCCTGTTGAGCCGAGGATCATCGCTGCGGAATGGCACGATCATACGGACAGATAGAGAGGGAAGGATGAACAAGCGTGGCGAGCCGAGGAAGGCAGGGGCGAGAGGAACGAGTTGAAACGAACGACGAGGGAAAAAATTGCGAGGAAGAGGAGCCAGTGGAATTTGAGTTGTAGAGAGCAATGGCAACAAGTACTCAGTCGGTTTCGTTCCAGTATTCCGTGAATGCTGCTTGCAGTTTGAGCTCGCTCGAGGATGAACCAAAACAGCGGTTCCCTGTCATTGTACGAGGCCACAATGAATGACGTCACGAACATAAGGTGAAATCGCCGCCTTGTCATACACCTTGATGACCATGTTGCGATGACACTATTAGAATGCCTGGATTTCGACCTGAATTTTCGAGATTCTCTCGAACGACTCCGGACCTAGTATTCCTAGGATATTTCTGCGATGTTGCTTTTAAGTGTATTGAAAGCGTTGGCAAATATTTTGCGAGCGGAGGGATTACTCAGTTTCCTTTGTCGTCAGTTTCCATTGTTAGAGGAAATTGTGCGAGGAATTTTCTTAACCGTTTTGGAAATATTCGATACTTCTTTTAGGTTAGATAGTATTTGGAACTTCAAAGAAGAATTCACAAGTATTAAAACTGAGAAGAAATAACTTTGCTTGCAAATGTTTTTATTAACTTGATAGCCCTATTGATATTTTTAAGCATTTTGATGATTTAAAGAAGTTATGGGATCTGATACCTATATCTATACTGTCCAACTATGGAGAAAAGTAGCACATATCCACCAAAAATATTTTACTGCTATTTTTCATTAATACAAAAATACAAAAAACTCAATTTCACATTTTTCTATAGTTATTGCTTTTTTCCATAGTTGGGCAGTATAGAATATTGAATACAGTATTTATTAATGAAATGGTAGAATTATTTTTTTTTCATTGTAGAATTTTGAGATGATCATTGACTATCCACTAAGATTTGAATTAATAGAACTTAAACGTGCATATAAGAAAAAATTGTGCAAAATATTATATTACAAGAGTAACTTCGTATAGGTTGTTAGGAAACACGAGTAAAACATTTTTAAAGGAACAAAAAGATAAAATGAAGAATTACTGCCAACATGAAATCAGTTTTATGTAAGTAACAATAGATAAATGTAGGAGTTTTTTCTGTTCAACTGAAACAAAGAACACTGTAAATATTATTGAAACTACTAACTTGAAGTTATACTATGTATACATATAGAGTAATTACATTACTAGCATTATGTATTAGCAAGTAATTCCAAACTTTTGGTACGGTAAAAAGGTAATTTCCCTTCAATAAAAAACATTTCTGTCCACCCTGAACCTTTGTAATACCTAATACTATAATATAAAGTATAGAGGTTAAGAGGTTCCTTAAGATGCGACTGATTCACCAAAGGAGTCGGCGAAACTACGAGGAATTCTTGCAACACGCAATACATTCTTCGATGTTTTCTTGCAATCCCCTCAAGGGAAATCTTATTCTTATTTTCCACTCTCACCACCGGATGCAACCTCTGAAAAGGTAGGTTCTCGTCTCCGACACGACATACACCAGAAATACGTAACCCAGTGCTTCGGGCTGATATCAGTTCTACATAGGGTTCCTTCTTCGCCGACACAGTCTCCCGTGACATCGTTTCCTTAAATTCCCTGATATACCTCTTGAGAAAAATGGACCGTTGTCGCGGGGAGAGCCTACTCGAGAAGTTCAAACCCGTAGGCGTAGGAAATTTGCCCGAGCCATGAATGGAGTCGCATCACTCAAAAGGACCATCCCACTGATACACGTCGATTTTGATGAAACCCTTGGCTCTACAAAGTCTTGATAAAATGTGGGACATATTTGCTAGAATCGATTGCAAGTATTGAGACAGTGAAAAATGTTTATGCGTTTTGAAGGTATTCGATAACGTGATTTCTTTGTAGAGGTTAGGTTTTGAGAGTGTGTAGTCATTAAACTGTTATGCATCAATGGCGATTTATGTATGTTTAATTTCGGTATTTGTAACGTTACTTGTACAGTAACGATGTCAGTAATAATTGTAATAATAATGGTACTAGAGTAAAGAATTTAAAAATTAAAAACAGTCTATTGATAATGATGATAATACCTAGTAATAATAATAATAAAGAGCAGACAATATTGAACAATGTGTAACATGGTTTAGGAGTTCAAATCTTAATTCCTTAGATCATAGGAATTTTTAAATTTGACAATTAAATCGATCCAAAGACCAAAGATTAAAACTTCTGCGTCCTATGTTACACGTTGCTGCAACTGTAACAAATGGAATCAAGGTTTTAATTTTATTTTCGGTCTTCAAAAACCGAAATAAATAAACCCAATATTACTAATATTGCTAACTTGCCCTATAAATAAATAATTGCAACTTATTTAATTAATTTCCCCTGAATAGAATTTGAGAAGAATGACAGTTGGATCGTGTAACATTTGTTGAGGCAACTTGATCAGCTGATCTAGCCGATGTAGACAGCTAGAAAACTAAATTAGCTAGAAAACTAATATTATAGAACAAAATATGATTTTGATGTTTTGATCCTAAACGAACGTAAAAGAAACGTAAAAATTCATTTAATTTTCCTAATAAGTTGAGAAATAAGGAAGGTCACAGGATTTCATAAAGTCATTTATAATACAACATCTAGTAAATCAATTTGCAGAGCAGTGGGTGAATTCCATTGTTCTCTAATTAAATACGACTGCCTCAACAAAAGCTCACAGGAACTGAAATTGCTTTTTCTAGACTATTACTGAACGTTTGTACTTGATTTTACTTTTCTTGAAACTCATTGGTTCCTGTCTATTCATCCGAAGCAAATAATGCATGAATCCTTCAACGGCTTATGAGGTCACACTCTACCTTTCATTTCCCTTTACTTCACCCCTGTTTTGTGTTGATCTTACTTCAATTCCCCCAAGAGATGAAATTCGGCGAGCAGAAGTCTAGAGATGAAAGTAGAAGTTAGCAGAAATTTTCGTGAGATTGGACGTTGCTATGCTCCGAAGGATTGGCGCTAAAGCTAGGTTATTAGTTGTCCAGAATTCGGTAACTTTAAAAAGAGGAAAGTATCCTCCCTCGAAGATTTCTTAAGTTTAGTAAAGAACTTCTTGCTATCAGAAGTGAAAATTTCGTTATATTACAAATTTTAAATGATTTGCCCCAGGATTTCAAGGATTTAGGGTTCGCTCCAAGCTTTCAGGAATTTAAGTTTCTAACCTCATTCACTTTTTGCAAAATGATGCGGAGAATTTTATGAAAATTGTAAATTGTTTACTATTGTTACCAGCAATTATTATTAGATTAATTTCATTATCATTAATAATAGAACAATTAAATGTTTTTAACATTTCTCAATATTTTTTGCATTTAATTGACCAAAATGATCTTGCTCTCTTAAAATTGTGTTTAAGACTTCGCTTCCAAGTTATTAGTCATTGAAGAAACATCTAAAATACACGTGAAATATGTCTGACTTGAAAACCCATTTTACTGATATCGCTACGTCTGACCTGGCTAACGCGCGTTGACAGTAAAAGAAGTCCCATCCAAGTCAGATAATAAGTTCCCGCGCATTTTGGGCGAACATTTCCCAGTTAATAACCCAGAAACGAAGTGTTCAACGCAATGTCGTCATTCTTAATGAGTGACGAATGAATACCTTGTAAAATCTCTATCTTCCAGTTCCTACCACCACTTCTGAAACACCCTGTATTTACGTCCACGTCTAATCCCACCTACTGCAAACAGCACACTAAGAAAATGTCTCACCACCAATCCCACAGTCACCGTCAACGTTCGGGGGCTGTAGTCAATCTGCCTAAGGGATCGTCAAAATCAGAGTTCCTCGTAAGCTCTTCCGTCGCATTTTGTGAGCTCATCTGTCCTGTATCTCGATTCAAGGGCTCTTAGAGGCTTAATATAGGTAGGGATCAAATTGGATTTACACTTGGACGGAGGGCAGGCGTGTTCCATAAATATCAGTGTTACGGTGACGCGCAGATAGCGGTGATGTAGCGGGCTCCACGAGGGGGAAGAGCTCAATCGCTCGGGGGAATTGAACGAACGCGTTTAATAACTCCGCTGGCATACGATCGCCCACGGCGTGACACTGAACCCATCTGAGAGGCGAGTCGAGACCCTCTCGGAAAGCCAAGAGGAAATTCCCGCCAATGTTGTCATCGATAGCTAACCTGTGGCACATTATTTGAATCCCGCGAATCGCTGTGCGCCAACTCGGGCCAGGCACGCTTGTCCCGCGCCTCTGACGCGTAATTAGTCTTTGGCTGTCAGCGTTTGAAGAGCATATTTTCTAACTACCACATGCCAAGTACCTAGTAGAGCTAGGGGAATGGAATTTAATTGCTTCGGAGTGGAAATTGATACTGCTGAAGATTTAAAGAGTATGTTGTTGTTTGTGTGTGTGGATGATTTAAGTCAAGAGTTTCTAGTACCGTTTTTATGGGATATGAAACATTAATTAATATGCAATAAATATGCATTTTAAGTAAGATATTAGAATATTGTAGAAAGCTTCGCTATGATTAACTTTTTGCCCTTTCATAGTTGATTAAAATGTCTAAAGGTGTTTAGTATTATTATTTTTATATCATATCTAATTAGTACAAATACGCGTAAATGTGAATATAATAAAAAATCTGGTTACATTAGTCTAGTTTCCAAGTCTTATCAAATATTTAAATGGTTAGGTATCCAAATTTTCATATTTTCAAATTTTTAAATCATTACCTCATGCAATTTTTAAATCTTTAAATTATTCAATTTTTAAAAATACCAATCTTTAAATTTAAAAAATTTCAAATATATATCTCAGTTTTTGAATCTTTAAACATATCAATTTTGAAAACTTTAATAATTTTTTTATTTGCACCAATTTCTAAAATTTAATTTCCGAAACACAAAATCACATACATGTTTTACATATAATTTCACGTGCAAGTCAAAATAATGCAGTTATAACTGAACGCGACTATAATAAAATTAGATCATATAACTAAAATTACAATCAAAATGTTTCAATTAAATGTATTTTATTAACAGTTATATTTTATTATCGATTAATAATAAGTAAATAAGTAACAGAATTAATAAGGAAGTAATTATATTTTATTTATCATTCGTAAATATTATCATACATCGATCATTCGGTATGATTACACTGTCAAATTGGAATTTATAATTTAATTTAATAACTTATATGTGTATTAATTACTCTTTGATTTTGGTATCTTATAAATTACTTGCATAACTGTACGTACTATATTACATAAAGTATATTTTATTTTCAAAAAATAATGTTTATACTTCAGATCAAATATTCTAATTAAGGGTTGAAATTTTAGTCTTTGGAACAAGTTCCATGTATATGTGTGCTAAAAGTTCACTTGAAATTGACTTTTTTATAAATTCGAGCTAGGTTCGTACCATTCGTCACGCCATCCTTTTACTACTCGTAAGAAAGCATCATCGTTTCCCCATTTTACCGTCAGATTTAAGCTATCCTTGAACTCTTATTTCACGGTACCGGGGTTGTGGCAGCAAGCTCATTTATCACCTACGATAAACGCTATAAAGCAGGTCATGCATTCTTAACAGTCGTTTCTGTCATAGGCAAAATGACTTTTATTCTGGCGCTGCTTGCCAGGGTGCATTTTCTGTTTACAAGTCGTTCGTAATCATTAATATGGTTTTATGATGCAGAGTAATTATTCGCTGTAAGCTCGTTAGTATCTCTACAATCTGGAAGTTTTTTCTTGGAATTCTTTTCACATTCTTTCGATGTTGTCTTTGATAAGATTAATATGGGACCTGTTTTTTATACTCCATAAGCTCGTTGCTGCTTGTTAGCATGAAGCTATAGCGAATTGGTGTTTGTTAGAAGTTGGCATCATTCTAGAACATGTAACTGCAAGAGGAGACAAGATGTTCTTTGTTGCTTCAGTGGAGACATCGTTTAAGATTTCACAAATTTTTATGTGTCAATTGTCTTAGAAATATTTGATCTATAACAAATAATACTGCGTGTTGACTTATCTACAAAAGATTAATATTTAAATGATAAAGCAGTAATGGCAATAGCCGATAGTAAGTGAAGAGCTTTTAGAACTAGAAAACAAAAATTGTAAAGTCAATTATTTTTGAGTTGGTAGATTTTCAGTTCCGTAAATCCCAAAAATATGTATTCTGAAATGTCTTCTTTCTATTTTACGTGTTCTTCGACATTGCATTTTATAAAATAGGTAACATTTTATAAAATTCTTGGTTTTTGTCAAATCATTTGATAAAAATCTTGAGTTTGCCAAAATATAATAATTCTTATAAATAATTTGTTAATAGATACCCTTTTTTGACCTACTCACTGTACTATACATAGTTAATAACTGTATAAAATAATAATTGTACTCACTACTTACTAATAACAATTCCAAAGCAACACTACACTATATAATTCCAAAAAATAGTCTTTTATTTATCATTTCCCAAATGATCTATTACACATTGTTTATATTCAGAAACTACATCTGCTTTATTAATTGTTGTAGATTTTACACTGCCAGGAACCACCATCATATCGATAGTATTAAACCTTCGTCTATTTCGATATCAATCGCGACCCTCGTGTATAAATCGATCAATCAAACTTGCAATTTAATCGGCCGTTCCAACTTCCTTTGCTCTCACAGGTATTAGCGCCATGCTGGGCGCAATCAATAATTCAATTAAACTAATGGGACAAATTTGTGGCATTGCATTCTGGCGTGCAAAGAATATTTATATATTTCTACGTTCTTCAAACAAATGATTCAAGTAAATCTATGTATTTATCAGCGCAGTTTGCAAATTATATTGACCGGCACGAATTTGATTTATGGCAAATGATTTGACTGGTTATGGTGGCGCCATCTGTGACATGAAAGATTTATAAAAATCAAATAATTTGTATTATATTTTTTCTAGCTCTAATTAGTTTTCAAGAAATTTATTATAAATAGAGTTTACTCCTCCCAGTTTTGAGAAATGAGAAATATGGTTTATAGGATACCATTCTCAAGTGATCATAAATTTAGCCAAGTGCAAAGTTGTTGGACAACTGCACCCCAGATGTCAAGGGAACACCTGTTACAAAGCGCAATTTCTGTGATGATATCCAGAAATCTGTTAGTTTACTTTCTCCTTCTTCATAAAGATTTCCAACTGCATATATTATTATTGTCACTGTCTACTCTTATCTTATTGAAACTCTACCAATAGAAGATTCTTTAGCCCATTCGCCTGTAAACGTTTTATACCAATAGTTTTCAACCATGGTGCAGCTTTGCTCAAGTTTAACGCAACGACAATCAAATCTCTTTCGAACTCTAACAAAGAACCATCATACCAGCATCTTTAAAAAACTAATTAGTTGTACAAAATTAATTTGGCGTACATATTGTGCACATCAATTGCAACAAATGGAATACTCTTTTCTTCGCCCTCTTTTCCTAGTTGTCTGACGTCTCTGCAGCAATCAGTGACTTCAGCGATATGTTGATGCACAACAATTAACCTATGCTTAATGCAACACCATCTACCTACCATTCTGTTCCGTTTCTCTCTATTGCTATTCGTCTTCCTCTATCTACATGTTCCATTGCGAGACAAAGGCCAGCTGATAATTAAATGATGCGCAGAAACGTTTCTGACAGGGAACATTTACGCTGTCATCGTTTAGATGAAACGTTTCATCTATGTATGTATATACACGTATCATTGCTTCCCTATACGTCACGAACAGAAATGAACAAATCAATTTTCAGTAATAGTGTCTAATTACACGAAACATTGTCTTTTCTTGTCTTAGACTAGTGTTATCTTCACTTGGAAAACTCTAATGGTCGGACCTTGGAATGTAGTAATATAAAGACACTTTCATGAAATATGCAGTTTAATGTAAATATGTAGTTTATTATTTTGATATTCTAGCATATATTGTGTTTCATAATTACAAAATCACCCTAGAAATTTTAACTCTCGTACCTGAAATTACAGCTAATAATGTTAAATTAAATTAAATATTTTGAAATATTTTAATATCTTAAGATTTTGACATACATGGGTCATTATGTTACTTTTATTCAAGTCGATCAACTCCATATACGATTTATACATTTTTATCTAGTTTTATCTAGTGTAATTAAAAGTAATGGACACTCATGTGTTAAGAGTGAAACTTGGCAAGTAGTCTATTTATGACTTATATTCCCTCAAATGTTAAGTAAACATGAAAAAATGTAAAAATTTGGATCTAGCTACAGCATCTTCTAGCTATAAGTTCACGGTTCAATCATTCCTCCTATAACAAGTGAATATAGTTTACCCTAATTAATTCTAGGTTATGTTAGATGTACATAGTAACGAGGTTATAATAACGGAATACTAGAAATACATGTGTATATTTTGTAGCGACCTGTACATAAGAAGACGTCTAACCCAGACCTAATCCAAACCTAAGCCAGACCTCTACGTGGGAAGACAACTTCCAGAATTAACAATAGAGCCTTTCCTATACATATTTATTACAAATTTAAACTGTAGAGGAATGTTTTCTTACTTGACAAAAGCCAATGAGGAAACAGTATAATTAGAAAAAACGTTATTTAGTGAGTCAACTTAAAAAGAATGCCAAATTTGAAAGAAGCATTGCATAAAAAGTATATTAAGTGGTTGGATTTCTATTTGAAGTTTCAAATAATTTTTTACGTTTTAATTAAATTTCTAATCTAACAGAACTCCTTAATCCTTAGAGAACCACTTCAATCTAAACTCGTCTAAGTCTTTGGACATTGTGGATACCATGTGACAATATAGATAAATAATATGGTATCTAATACATATTGCATGTGATTTCGTAGCATATACAGACATTGGCCAGTATCAGACATTGATCGGTCAGATTTTAAACTTGAGAGCTTAATATGAAACTGGTACTATAGTATTTCTATTCTCGTTTTTGGTGACATAAAAGCGAGTTGTTAGCATCTGACCGTGAACTGGTCTCAGAAATGTGTTTTTCGCTATAAGGTCGTCATCAGTGAATTATAGACTTATAACGAAAGTACACTGTATTGCAATACTTTTTTAACAGTTATAGTGGCTATTTAATTTAGTTTTGAAGAGATTTTACATGGCGTCAAACAAGGTACAATATTAAAGAAAAGAAATGATGCTGAAAGCATTCTTGAAGTTTCTAAATTGTATTTAATATTAGGCTTATCAGTTTCAGATTATCCTTTAAGTCCATGATTCTTCTAAAAATAATAAAATATTTTAAAATCATCAATTCATATGCCAAAGTTCCTAGAATAGTAGGTATGTAATTATTATTAATTAACAAATGACAAAACTATACATTTAGAGGTTAGAATCTTGTAGCCTATAATCTTGAGAAGTATACAAATATGGCATTATTATTTATGTACATTCTATCATAAGAAAATAACAATTTACTTTTTCCCTACACGAAAATAAAAGTATTTGTATATTTCTACAAATATCAATTATCGAATAGTTAGCAAATTCAATATGCAGGAAACATTGCGCCTAAAATACAATAATGAAAATTGAAATTCTCGTGTCTATGCAGAAATGACCTATTCATTCACTTTATGCTAAATTTAATTTATTCTATTCAACCACAATTAAGCTTCATTTCAGTAAAACGTATCCGACTCGAAACTGCGTTTTTACTATTGTTTCCATCCAAATTGGACATTAGACAGAAAACGAAAAAAAAAGAGAATAAAAAAAATAAAAAACGTAGAATTTTCTATATTCTCGTAAATATTTAGTCTCTTGTTGCTTAAAAGGATACCTAACATTACGTGTCGTTAAGCACTCGGGTTTCCAATTCGCAGACAACAAATAAAACCTAAATGGGCAATACGGATGGAAGAAAATGCGGTGGCCAGAAAAAAGGTGAATACCAAGCCTGAGGGAGTTTCACGTTTTTATTCTAATCTGGCTGCCGTTGTCCCCTGTTTCATTTCTATGTCGTTACTTTTCCTCCTGCTTTCTCAACAGGGATGTCGCAATCTTTCCTAGCATGTTCACATAACATCATGGTGTAAAGAATTTTCACAAATGCACTGTACACAGGGCATAGAATTTACAAATACAATAATATGATAAATGTATCTTTTTTTCCTTTTTTTAAATAAAGCAAATTTGGATGTTGGTTTTTTGTATACTGGAAATTCAACTCACGCAGAGATTCATTTGAATATTACGTGAACGATATTAATCAGGTATTACAAAATATCGCATATTTCTCTTATCTATAATAGTGTTTATTATGTATGAGATTATAAATGAGAAGTTATACTGTATTATTAATAAACATTTTTTTTTAAATAATATTCTTTTTCCAGTAACCTACTTTGTTAAATATGTGAGAGTCAGGTAAGTAATGTTCTTAAAAAAAGTAATAACATAGATTTTAATATTATATTGGTTCTAAATCGATATAAAAAGATACTGATGCAATAACATTGCTGCATATTACTTTATAGAACTGTTAGAAATAGCCAGTGTGGCAAGATTCAATCAAATAAACAATATTTGTTTACAAAAATATTATCCAAATTTGTAAATATTTGCAACTCATTAAATTTTTAAGTACCAAAAAAGTTATCAATATTTTACAACATTTTTAAAAAATAGCTAAGTAGTAATGAATATAGTTGATATTATATTTATTATGTTTTATCAAAGAAATATTTTCAATATTTCATTTTTGCAAGATTTTATCATTTTGTGAACAAAATAAAGAAATTTGTAAAGCACTTGAAAACAAGTAGCTGATATGTACTACAAAATGAATGTACAATTTTTTAAAATGTAGAAATCGAAATAGATGGCGAATCGTTTACACATCAAGATGTTTTATAATATTTTTCACGCGAAAGAGCAATCACACTTTAGTAATAACCTTGGATAACGAAACATCAGAATCATGGAAATAATAATCGTTTTTACGATAATTAAAAAGACATTAAACGCACATAAAATGATGATTTGATGAAGTCTACAGGCAATAGACTATACATTAGAATCGAATTTCTACAGTTACGTAGTTCTTACAATGGTATATTCTGCAGAATAAATATTTCTAAAGAATTGCTTTATGGAAAAAAGAATCATATGCATAAGAAACAAAAGAATTTTCAAAAAGCATACCTTAATGTAAATATGTATGTATATTTGCCAAAATTTTCCCTAAAACTACGAAAGTTGATAGCACTAACAGAGAAGTAATTTAAATAATTTTTTTGTTCATTTTTACAGAATTGAATAAAACCATTTACTGCAACATCGTCAAGAATCTAGCATTTTACCCAAAAAGATTGATTTGATTTCATGTCTTGATTGCAGCCTTTGACAGGTACATAGCCGAAAGTCGAGTTGATTTATCGTCATCGATAGCAAGAGGCATGCATTTTTGGAATCCGACGAGGGTGAAACTACAAGCAGAAAAAATCGAGAAATGACTAACTGTAAGCTCAGATTCGTGCTCTTGGATATGATCGATTACATAAGTCCACGAAATTGATTCCTAGGGTGTAAGCAGTACCCTTACGGCCTTCGTAAAATGTGCAGGGTGATTCAGAATTATGGATCCATCATGTAAGAAGTGCTAGGTTAGAAACTTTTCCAGGTTTCAAATTTGCAAGTTTATTAATCCATAAAATTCTACACATTCAAAACTTCAAATATTCAAAACAGGTTCTCGATTGTCTTTAAAGCTGCAAGGCTACAAATGTTCAAATCTTCCATATAAAATTACAAGTTTGCAAATTTTCAAACTTTTGATATTCTAGAATTTTGAATTTTTTAAACCTTCATCAAAACTGCAAGTTTTCGAACTTTCTAGTACGTAAAATTTCAAATTTCTAGTTTTTAAGCTTCTAAAATTTCAGAGATTTTCAAGTATTTTAAATTTCAAATTTACAAATTCTCAAATTTTCAAGTATTTTAAATTTCAAATTTACAAATTCTCAAATTTTCAAGTATTTTAAATTTCAAATTTACAAATTCTCAAATTTTCAAGGATACTGCTGCCAATTACAGGACTTTGAAAATGCAAATTTTCGGCGCCTCTGACAAACTGCCTACTATACACTGACAGCTGCAACGATTGCCCATTATACACAGACAGCCTGAAAAAGCACTCGTTGGTCTCGTTTCTGTAGAATTTCAGTAAAGTTTTGAGTAGACAATAAATTTGTTACCTAAGGCAAAGACTATGTTAAATCATCCTCTCATTTAAAGTTTAATAAGAGTTGACAATATAAAATATATACTCTTGTGAACATGACAGGAGATCGTGTTACGTGAGTCATAATTCACAGCTATTCGTTAATTCACAAATTTACATAGATGTATAATCAGAACGATAATAAATTTAGAAAACTGCTGTATATTTTTTTTCATTTTCCTCATTTATAGTTATTATGTTTAACTCTTGTTCAGTTACATCAATTTCAATGCAAAAAGCAAAATATCTTACAAATTAGAAAATGTAAATTTAATATTGTAATATTAAATATAATAAATGTAATATTGAGTCAGCCTGTATTTACTTTCAAAGTCATTTCTCTATAACTCTGTGCCCCACAGTTCTATCTCCAAAGCAACTTACCTAATTACCTTGCATATAATTATATGTAACATAAATTACACATAAATAAACTTCCTGATTTAATTTTAGTAAATCATGTATGAGTTTTTACACTGTTATACCTAGGTAAGGTTACTTTGAGACAATTCCAACTAAATTATATTTTATTGTACCATTTTTCGTATTAAATTCGCGATTTTTTCATTCAACGAAAGCTTCATTCCTATTAAATATCGTAGGTCATCGATGACTTGTGCACGTGACATGGAACGCGTTAACAGATAATGGTAACAGTAATAGCATTTTCGTTAACTAGTTTCCATTGTGCTAGTATCGTGGAGCATCGTTATTCAGATACTGAAATGGTAGATACAGATTTCGCGAGCGAATGGAAATAGCAGAGAGATTCAGCGTCTTTATTGGCAAACTTCCCTCTCCCACCTTGTCTAACTAGAGTCAGATATGCATGTTTTGTACAGAATGGATCCTTTTCACCTGTTACTGCTCGGAGAAATTCAATTCACCTTTGTTCGAAGAAAGAATACTTGTTATGACAACGGGGGATCTGAGGGTATTTTCAAGTTCCCTTCTTTTATGTCATTCTAGATACGAGCTCATAGAGAGAGGAGAGTGTATAAGCAGCATGAAAATGTGGGTAATAGTAGCTGCTTCCAAATATAAATCTGTATCAAGTTCTTGCTGCAAACATCCATCAATGTAAAGATGTCGGTTAACCCTTTGTGGCTCAGGATATGAAAATGGAAAGATACAGTACAAATTCAGTTTTTTCAGTGTATGTATTTTCAGTTGCGATAAGTGCTACTGTGAATAATGTGGTTTTAGTTAGGAACACTGTTAAACCCACAGAACTAATCATTACTTCGTACAGACAGATCCTACATGTGTTATACATGCAAACCCACATATCTGTTTATACACAAATTAGCTTCTTAACCCTATTATATCAACATAGAATCACCTGGACTGAGATTTTTAGTTCAGTATTTTAAGCTAGGTCAGGAATAAAATTTTTCTGAATTCCTAATTTTAGAAAGAAATGGAACAATAGTTATTAATATTATAAGTCGAGGACAAATATAAAAAACCTTGAGACTCCTTCCGAACAATATTGCCAGATGCTGGGACAAAATGTCTTCCAGTAGCGTCACAGAGTAGAGGAGTGGAGGTATCACAGGCAACGCAGTCAAATCCTGTGTATTGCCCATACTCTTCTACTTTATGTTGTCACTTAAGGATATTTTGCGTCAGCACATGGCAGTACTGCTCCCGAATAAAAGGAGGATAATCTACGTATATGATAACTGAATTGATGTGTGAAACTACATGAAAAATGGCGCTGAAATAAGTACATATAAAAGGTACCTAAAATTTTACCTAGATTAAATTCTCAGTCCTCAATAGGAACAAAGACACAAAAATACTTTACAAATTTAAAAAATAATTTATGCATGCGCATTACTTTCTTTAACAAGAACCAGAGATGCTGAAGAACATGGATTCTGCATTTAAACAATTGCAATAGATTTCTCATCAATACTTTTCAAAATATGTTTCGGTAATGTATGTATCACTATATGGAACTTTCTAATTGGAAAACAATTAAAGACATAAAACAACAAATTAATAAATGCTGTAAAAATATCATCCCTTCTTCTAAAGTAATCTTCTCGTTCGCGCAC